>NC_083764.1:65962466-65987466 GCF_963514075.1 Conger conger | reverse complement strand
ACAGACATTAGGAACAGGAGTTAAAAACGCTTACCTAATCTCTCAAATCGTGCAACATCTGTGGGACATTAGACACGCAAACACAAACCCACTCACACTCACACAAACACAAACTCACTCACATGCAAACACACTCACATGTAAACACACTCACACACAAACACACTCACACGCAAGCACACTCACACACAAACACAAACTCACACACAAACACACTCACATGCAAACACACCCACACACAAACACAAACTCACTCACACTCACACTCACACACAAACTCACTCACACTCACACGCAAATACCAGACTGTGGGACCTATCCACACACTGGATCAGAGCCTTAACAGATACCAGACCATGGGGCCCATCCACACACTGGAACAGAGCCTTAACAGATACCAGACCATGGGGCCCATCCACACACTGGAACAGAGCCTTAACAGATACCAGACCATGGGGCCCATCCACACACTGGAACAGAGCCTTAACAGATACCAGACCATGGGGCCCATCCACACACTGGAGCAGAGACTTAACAGATACCAGACCATGGGGCCCATCCACACACTGGAACAGAGCCTTAACAGATACCAGACCATGGGGCCCATCCACACACTGGAACAGAGCCTTAACAGATACCAGACCATGGGGCCCATCCACACACTGGAACAGAGCCTTAACAGATACCAGACCATGGGGCCCATCCACACACTGGAACAGAGCCTTAACAGATACCAGACCATGGGGCCCATCCACACACTGGAACAGAGCCTTAACAGATACCAGACCATGGGGCCCATCCACACACTGGAACAGAGCCTTAACAGATACCAGACCATGGGGCCCATCCACACACTGGAGCAGAGACTTAACAGATACCAGACCATGGGACCCATCCACACACTGGAACAGAGCCTTAACAGATACCAGACCATGGGGCCCATCCACACACTGGAACAGAGCCTTAACAGATACCAGACCATGGGGCCCATCCACACACTGGAACAGAGCCTTAACAGATACCAGACCATGGGGCCCATCCACACACTGGAACAGAGCCTTAACAGATACCAGACCATGGGGCCCATCCACACACTGGAACAGAGCCTTAACAGATACCAGACCATGGGGCCCATCCACACACTGGAACAGAGCCTTCACAGATACCAGACCATGGGGCCCATCCACACACTGGAGCAGAGCCTTAACAGATACCAGACCATGGGGCCCATCCACACACTGGATCAGAGCCTTAACAGATACCAGACCGTGGGGCCCATCCACACACTGGAACAGAGCCTTAACAGATACCAGACCGTGGGGCCCATCCACACACTGGAACAGAGCCTTAACAGATACCAGACCATGGGGCCCATCCACACACTGGAACAGAGCCTTAACAGATACCAGACCATGGGGCCCATCCACACACTGGAACAGAGCCTTAACAGATACCAGACCATGGGGCCCATCCACACACTGGAACAGAGCCTGAACAGATACCAGACTGTGGGACCTATCCACACACTGGAACAGAGCCTTAACAGACACCAGACCATGGGGCCCATCCACACACTGGAACAGAGCCTGAACAGATACCAGACCATGGGGCCCATCCACACACTGGAACAGAGCCTTAACAGATACCAGACCATGGGGCCCATCCACACACTGGAACAGAGCCCATATTTGAAACTGAAATTATGCCCCTGTTAACAGCAACCAAATTAACACTCCAGCAGAGATAAATGTATTTACTTGTAATTATGTTCATCTTTTCATTCAGGCAGACAAGTGTAACGACTACAACTGATGATTTTCAGACAAGCACCATTCTGTGGGGTTCTGTTCAAGTCACTTTTTATTTTACATGACGAGATGCGAGCCCAGGCACTGGGGCCGACAGCTCCGCGTCCAGAGCCGGGTTCCTCACGGAGAACGTCTCCTGCATTTATATTGCAAATAAAGATGATCTAGAGTTGACAAGCATTGCTATTGCAACATTGCTCGCCCACAATGGCCAGTAAAGCCATACCAGACCCAATCTGTAAGCGCGCGTAAGTACATTCTTCCCTAAGTTACCCATACGCATAGTAGCCTACTCAGGGCGAGCGCGTGAAAGGACTCGAGACCTCGTTTGCGTGTCCGCGATCGTGGATCTGAGTCCCAGCTCAGAACAAGCAGTTTGCCCACTATTCGCTCCGAGAAAACCCAAGAGTTCACACGACAGTTTACGCCTACATCCCGAGACGGCTCACCATAAGCCCTGGGGCTCACACGGCCAGGTCAAGAGGAAGTGTAATGGATTGATTCACGAGCCTATAGCTTCCGCTTGTGATGGTGCGCACATGCTGCACGGACCTAGCCTATTCACCGTCACATATTTTTTATGGAAAAAATTATCATCAGTTTACATTAGGTTATTGACATTTAGCAGACGGTTCTTATCCAGGCCCACTGACAATGCAAGCATTGTAGTCTACCCCCGGAATAAGTGCGTCACTTACAACCTGTCACTTACAACCTGCTCAATAAGTCAATAAGTCAGTCCAGACCACGTCAAATCGATAATGGTCCTAGTGCACGAAGATCGATCTCTACTGTCTTGAACAGAATTACTCCCGTCAAAACTACCAAATAATATTGTGGTAATTCTATTCCACTGCAATCGAGCAAAATATGATTATCTAGATAATATGTTACCCAGCCTAACATAGAAGGAGGACCGTTTTGGCCTGGGCAATGTCATTGATAACAAATTAATCTCTCCACGTCTCAAAAGTCGTGTCAAGTTCTTACGTCTCTCGGCCTATCGCATTTTGTTCTGCATTCGGTTATGCTGGAATTATTGCTTGGCTATCTGCCAATACTCTGAATGGAGACGTTCGGGAAACCTATCAGACAGCACGAGGGACGCTCACAGCTTCGACGACCAATTACAATGCCTCTTCCGTCACTAAGTACACACATTATGATACCACGCCAAAAACTACTTAAAGGTCTTATTGGCAACCAGTGACACATTAGCTAATCGACTTAGCGGTGATCGATAATACATTTCTTCCTACCTGGCTTTTCCTACCCTGTGCGGAAATGTGCCAAAGACCTTTAGATAAATAAAAGTGCCTTTAGATAAATAGCCACACCACTGGTTATAAACATCTCTTAACAGCCATTGGCAGACACACAGGCGCAGCTGTAATACAATAATTTGAATGCTAGTAAGGCAACTTTAACCAGTGCTGCTGAACGTTAACTAACCGGAGCTCATTCGAAGCAGCGCTGGTAAGTTGGTCCCTATCTGTGCGCTCTTGAAATCGCCTACAGATTTCCAGCATCATGAAGCATCCACGTTATGTGTGATTGGCTATTATTCTCCGTGTGTTATAGCCGACGATACGATGGAAACAAAAAAAAAGTAGGCAAACCGATGGAGGGAAAAAAAAATATGAATAATAATACCCACCAATATCCCCGGCCTCCATCCCGCGACTGACAGTCTCCAAATCATCGGACACCACGGACCAAGATACCGCCCGGCCACAATCTCGCTCCGACAGGCTCGTAGCTCCGTCGGCTGCGCCTTCCATTCAGAATCCCGAAATCAAAAGACAAGGGACCACAGCCTGCACCGTCTTTGTAATATGTTATTGATTACAGGGGAACGGTTAACTCCGTCACATATCGTGCGATATGTAGGCTGCACATTTTTTAAATGACGTGCATCGCAAATCTGCCCCTTCCATCCTTCGACGTGTAGGATCCGCCGCTGCCTAGTCCGTCGTCGCGTCGCACGTCACATTCCGAGACTGTGGATATATCCTACATCCGCGACTGAAGCCTTCTCAGTGAAGCCCTGGGGAGTGCGTCGAGGGAAATGTGATTCTCCACACAAGGGGCAAGAGCTCGGATGCAACTGTTCCACCTGATTTTAAATCCAGCACGACATTCACTAAAAACGAACTCGAGACTCCCCCCGGTGGCCATTTTGTTTAAAGCGGCTCCTTCCCTGGTTCGAGGCGCTCCACTCTCCACACTTAGCACATTGGAATCAGTTTTCTGTATTTGTTAATGTGTTTAATTGAATGTAATAATGGTGAAGTAATTTAATTTAATTTAACGAAAGAATATGCATACCAGTATTGTAATCTTTGGGTGGCCACACCTTTCTAAAGACGATGCGTAGAGTTTAATCACACTTTACATCTAGTGTCAATAATATTAGTCAGGATGAAGGTGAAAATTATGGATTTTCTGAGTATTGTGGCTCAGTTTATTTACCAGACATTTATTTTACAGGTCTTTTTTCCAGGTCTGGCAATGACGTCCCATTTGCTAGTTCACGGAGGTATGCTGGGTAATCCCAAGAGTAGCCTACACAACGGCGTAAAGACGATTTCAGTGCAACCTGCTTCTGCCTAAACAAACATGGTGACTAATTAATCCCGTAATTAACCTGATTCTGTGTAACCGAATATGACCGTAAATCGCTTTTGTTGAAGACGTTATATAGGGGTAATGATGCACGAATGATATACAAAAGCAGCACAACCCCCTTTGGATCCCACCTTTTATTATAATAATCCGTTCCAGATTGCATCTACCGATAGGCATATTGCCATTTTACTGTGTGGATGGGTGTTGTTATAAATGTCCATTTTAAAGTAATTTCTTTTCCATTTGAGTTATGCGTTATGTTACAGGTCGTGCTATTTTTCGGTTTAGCCTGTCACTATCCGGATTATGCAGAGGGATTATGGTAATTAGGATTTCAACAGGAAGTCAGACCGCAAGACACTTCTAATTATGATCAGCGAGCCAATATACCAAGTATTCAATTGAAGTGATTTAATGCATTAAAAAGATTTCGTGATTTTTCCAGTTTGAAGAGTTCACTTCCGAGTAAGCCTACATCACCTGCCTTTTGATTGGTCTGTTCATAAGTGGGCTCCTAAAACACGCGGTAAACTTTGGCTACGCACAGAAATGAAAACTTTTCTTTGCACAAACGGATAACCAACAAATTGTCCAATAAACCAATTTTAGTTCGGTGAGCAAATTTACCTTGGTCAGCAAACTACTCACTGTATTAGGACAGCAGCACCAGCGGGATGATTTGTTAATACCAGTCTTATGATAGCCTGCACGCATCTCAAACTGCCGGGAGAGATTGCGAACATATCATTGTTCACATTAACCGTTGAAATGGGAAAAATTAACATGTATTACTGTACAACTCCACAAGTCTGCACACAAGCCTCAATGCAGACAATTCAAGTTGATTTAAATAAGGAAAAATGTTTTGTTTACAATAGTTTTAAACTCATGGGAAAATTGTCAAAACAACAGCTTGGACACAATGGGTTCCGCAGGTTTATTTATTAATTAGCTGCACATTACAAAAGTCTAGATCAAGCCTTCGGTTACAAATACACTTATAACATTGAGGGGGAAGGTCTTAGGCCTCCTCTCGAATTTGAACAGGGTCATGCTGGGTGCTGGAGTCCTCCCAGGTGGGGGCTGCACGCCTGGGGGTTCATCAGGCCGGTCCAACCCATCTGTGAACAGGTTTCAGGACAGGCCGTCACTGGTCTGGGGAACGGACTCAAAATCCCAGCATGCCACGGGAGAGGAGAGACGAGACACGACAAGGCAATACTTCAGTCACATGGGACGGCACACTACATATAACTGGGGAGATCTTTTTCCACCACCTGGAGAGAGAGGGAGAGAGGCGGAGAGAGAGGGAGAGAGAGAGGGAGAGAGGGCAATGTAAAACACAGCAGTGGTACATAACACCAGTTATTATGTGAAACTACCAGGAAAGGAAGAGGGCCTTGAATCACTAGTACAGATGCGACCCGATCCAACCGAGACACTTAAAAATGGTAGATTTTTAAATGTTAAAGACAGGTGGCAGGTTGAGAGCCAGGCTGGGAATTTAGCCAGGACACCGGGGAAGCCCCGTTCAGCATCAGCCCAGCGCTTTACATGCAGGAGAGAAAGCATCGACTCACACTCGGATCATCCATGGGAGAGTACCTCTTCACCACCTGCCCTTCTTTGTTGATAAGAAACTGAACAGGAAGAGAGGGAAACGAAGAAGCGGTTTACCATCGATTCACATTCAACTGCATGCATTTAGGAGACTTATCAACTTACACAACTTAGCATTTTTACGTGGTAAATCCATTCATACAGGCAGATATTTTATGAAAGCAATCCATGTTCCATACATTTACATCAAAGGTACAACAGCTGTGACCTACCTGGGAATGAAACCTGAAACCTTTAGGACACAAGTCTAGTTCCCTACCCACCACACCACACCACCACCCTAAAATCACGCCCAAGCCACAGACAGCCCCGTTAGATCGTCAGTTTGGGTCGGTTGTAATCACCTGTCTGTTGCAATCAGTGCACAAACTCGATCAACATCCTCCAGTCCGTCCACATCGGCAAATGTCAAAGAATGTCAAGCAATTAAAAGTGACGTGTGTGCCTGTGAATTTGGCAGCGGGTTTTTATTCCAAATAGACTCACGAGGCCATTCTGGCAGCCAACACCAAACATATTTCACAAGGGGAGCACAAATACTATTCAGTTACAGCCAAACACAGCCAAATAACTGACCCATAAGGACAACACACAAAACCAGACTCACCTTCGTGAAATTCCATTTGATGTTGCTATGCAGAGAAGAAACACACACGGTTAACAAGTTATTCAAATCTTACAAATTCAAAACAGCGGAGCCACATAAGAAATTATTTCTTGTTTTTATATTGGAACATCCCCCCCGCCCTACCCTGTCCCCTGCCCTACAAACCTAAATGTCACAAAAAATACTAGAAAAGACAAAAAAAAAAGTTTTGTAAACTCACTTTCCCAGAGTTCCTTTGCCCTTGGGCTGATCCTTCATCCACTTCCAGAGTGGGTGGGCGTTCTCACCATTTACATCAATCTTACTGAACAGGTCGAACTCGGCATGGTATCCCTTGGCAAACTCCTTTATCTCTTCCTCTGTTCCCGGTTCCTGAACGAGGGAGGGAAGGAAGGAATAAAGAAAACAGAGGGGAAGAGAAGGGATGGTCAACCTTGGCTCCACCTTCTGCCTCCATCACACACTGTATATTAAAAAAGGTCCCACATTGTGCAACTTCCCAGTGTTTTACTTTAGGTCCTGATAACTGTAAGACCACATTTGTGTGGTTTTAAGTACCAGACAGTTTTACTCGTCCAGTCCCCAGCACGTCTTCTGAGCCTAACCAAGAGCAGGCCGCTGTAGTGACCGTGTCTTTTCTTTATTTATAATCCACAGAGGGAAATGACATTTTCTACAATATGGGGCCTTTAAATAAGCCATTAGCTGGTAATCGTGGTGCTACAAATTCATAACTGGGGGAAAGGAGGGAGGGGGAAGAAAAAAAAAAAGAAAAAAAAAAAAAACCCCGAGCAGCACCCACCCAAGGCTGAAACAGCACAGACAGTCCAGTGATTACAAATGAGGCACAACAAGCACACCTCATTCAAGAGCTAGAGGGCTTAAGCTGCCAATTTGTGTAATCGGGTGTGCCAAATTAGCAACAAAATGAAAAACTACGGAACAGCGGACCTCCAGGACCAGGGTTGGGCAGCCCTGCCACAGACCCACGTCCATGGTCTTACCTGCTTTCCGAACTGGTTGCAGGGGAACCCGAGGATGCGTAAACCTCTCTCAGCGTACGTGGCGTGCATTTGCGCAAACTGAGTGTAGTTTACGGAGGTCTTGCCTCACTTCGAGGCAAGATTAGTGATGATACAAACATGACCCCTGCAAAGAAAGGAAGAGGGAACTTAAGGCACTAAAAGAAAGGCAGATTAAACCCCACCACCAAATAAGATGAATCCCACCTTAAAAACACTATCTAAAGAAGGTCTTATCAGCTACTGTATTTTATTGCATCTGCTCTTGTTCCTTTGGACTCAACATGTCAAATCTGTTCTGAGTCTAGAGTTCAGATGGTGTGACTAAGCTACTCACAACAGTCATTAGATTTGCTACGCTTCATTATAATTTTAGTCTTTACCACGCAGATTTGGTAGAAAGTGTGACGTGGGTATAGTATTGGGTAGGCCGGTACAGGTGTAGAGAATGTTTCAGAGAGTAGGGCCGCCTGTAGTGTGGTGATTAAGGCATGCGACTGGGAACCGCAAGTTCGGTGGTCCGATCCCCGCTGTAGCCACAATAAGATCCGCACTGCCATTGGGCCCTTGAGCAAGGCCCTTAACCCTGCATTGCTCCAGGGGAGGACCGTCTCCTGCTTAGTCCAATCAACTGTACGTCGCTCTGGATAAGAGCCAGTAATTTAATGTAAAGCATTGTTCAGGTAGATACAGGTAGACAGTGTGATTCACCTGTACGTCTCCAGGGAAACCTCGTTGCCATCGATGTCCTTGGCCGAGAACTCGTAGATGGATTTGGCGCTGCGCCAGTCTTCTGCTTGAGCCGCCTGGGGCAGAGGAGGAGGAGGAGGAGTGAGATCACCAGGGTGAGTGACATCACCCTTATGCATACACCACAGAGCTCCACCACAGAGCTTGTTTGCAAACCGTAGCAATCCTTCATTTCAGAGAGAATTAGAGCAAGCAGCTTCAGACTGCTCAATTAGCCTACACAGCATGAGTGACTGTTGGTCAACAAGGCAAGTGAATGGACAACCAAAAAACAGAGAGAAGGAAAAAATAATTTAAAAAATAAAAAACCCCAGCCATTTTAAAATGGTAGTAGAAAGGTCTCGAGTTCCTGACTCTGAAAGAGTTGAGGTTATAAACACGCAGATTATGATTGTTTAAATGTGACACCACTAAGCTATAGCTGCAGTGACTCCCAGTACAATCAATTCCCGATCAATTGCTGCTGGCAGTGAATGACTGACTACTCCGCCATAGCAACGAGACTGACCAGCGCAGGGGACTCTGGGAAAGGTAGGCCCATTTGTAAGAAGCAAGGCACGGGGAAACTCTCTGGGGACTGCATCATAACGACGAGTCTGCTGCAACCCCCCTCTTCCTCTTCCCCTTCCCCTCCACTCAGTTCAGAACAGCTCCAAGATGAATTACGTTTTAAAGGACATTCTCCTTCTGCATCCGTCTATTTATCCACGTTCAGATACCCCGTTTTGGGCTGAGGCTTGTGTTGGCAGTCTTTTGGTCAGTCGAGTACAGGCCAGCGATTGACACAGAACCTCCATCCAACAACAGGCCTCAGGCTTCCGTTAGCAACAGGATGTTGGGCTAAGTTCCAGAGCAAACTTTAGCTCTCTACTGGCATTTCTGGAGTTTCAGTTTTACAGTTATTTTATGTGAAATAAAATGTCATTCTAGGGCAGCCGGCAGCCTAGTGGTTAAGGACTGGCACCCGCATGGTTGGTGGTTCAATCCCCGTGTGGCCACAATAAAATCTTCACACATTGAGCAAGGCCCTGAACCCTGCATTGCTCCAGGGGGGATTGTCCCCTGCTTAGTCTAATCAACTGCAAGTCGCTATGGATAAAGGCGTCAGCTTTGGGCGGCACTGTCACCTCACAACAAGAAGGTCCTGGGTTAGAATCCAAGCCTTTCTGTGTGGAGTTTGCACATTCTCGCCACGTCTGTATCGGTTTCCTCCCACTATACATTACAATACATTAACAGTATAAATAAAGGTTAATAAATACTATTGGAGCCAGAATGGGTTATGGTTATTGTTATTATTTATAGTAAGGAAATATGAGGATGAAATATGTAATTTAGGGTTTTGCATTTATTATAATTTAATAATATTTTTGATTTTCTGGATTTCTTCATGTATTGCGGAGCAATTTGGAGGTGCAAAAATGCGTTGGGACCTGCCCTCTCAGACAGGTGACTGCAGCACCTGAACTGCTATAACTAATTAAAAGCAGTCTCGCTCCCTTGTTGATCAGGCTAGTTGGCAAGACATGCAGCTAAAAGGTTTTTTGACCGCGGCAAGCGCTACGTTTTGGAATAGGATCATCATCCAACTATTTGCACCTCCATGTTGCCCGGACCATCTGAAACTCAAGGTACCATAATCCATTACAGCTACAATAAATATTTTTTTGTTATAACCACGAATCATCCGGACAATTGATATAGCGTTTGAAGCACGTCAACCTAAAGCTGGACTAGTAAATCGCTTTTACAAATACAAATGAATAACTAGTGTAACTAGGACAAACTACTGGAGAGGACTTTAATGGTCTGATCCTGGAAAGCATCAGCTAGATAACAGTAATGTGATGAAATGTCTATTCTACAGAAGCCAGCTCTGACACATACTCACAAGAGGGGGGGGGGGGGACGACTGTTGTTCTAACTACCCAGCAATCATTACATTACATTACATTAGCATTTAGCAGGCGCTCTTATCCAGAGCAACGTACAATGAAGTGTAGATTGAACACAGTGTGAAGAGGACCCTAGAGGACAGCATGGTTCCGAGTCCTAGTGTGACCATACAGATATAAATCGGAACCCTTGAAGAATACTTCCAACGTACGAACTAGCATACCACGGTTGGTAGCAATTAATATATACAACTATATATGAGTTCCATTATAATCTATGGCATATACAAGGCTAATCATGGTGGTGAGGCAGGGAGGGAAAGGTGCAGCCTGAAGAGATGATTCTTCAGTCTGCGTTTGAAAGCGGTCAGAGACCCTGCCATTCAGCAGAACACACAGCAGTCTTGACTGAGAATTATGAGCTTTTCAGAAACATTAAAACTAATACTAAAATACCCAGAAACAAGCTGCAAATGTCTTGGAGTAGAAACTTGTAATGTCAGTATTTCTGACACACACATTTGAAAAATATTCTATTCTTAGACGCAATTACAGCAAAACAGACAGTCCTGTTCTGCCCCGCCTCCTGGTTTTGGAAAGGGGACATCATTTCCTTAAATTGTGTGTCTCAAAGCCTAGAAAGGCTTAAGACCATAATGGTCTCTTCAGTACATACACTAGTGAGGAGTTTTAGGTCTACCTGTACGCCAGCTTATTAATGCAAATATTTAATATCAGGCAACTAAAGGCATTAACGCATGCAGACAAGGTCAACAGGTTCAGCTGTTTTTCAGAACAAATGAACAGAATGAGGAAGAGATGTATTCTAAGTGACTTTGATTGTGGAATGATTGTTGGTGTCAGCCAGGGTGGTTGTCCTGTGATTTTCACCCTCAATGTCACTAGAGTTTGCAAAGAATGGTGCAAAAAAACTAAAAACATCCAGTGAGCAGCAGTTCTGCGGGCAAAAATGCCTTGTTTACAGGAGAGGTCACAAGACAAGGGCCAGACTGGTGGTAACAGTGGTGTGCAGAAAAGCATCTCTGAACACACGCGTCAAACCTCTTAAGTGGATAGGCTACAACAGCAGAAGACCAATACGTCTAAAAAAATGTCTAACAAATACCTAATAAAGTGCTCAATGAGTGTATGTGAAATGAGCCACCAGTACTGACCTTATTTCCTGCATGACATCTGGCCCCTAAATAAGACACGGCCCAAGTGACGCAGCGGTTTAACGGTTTATCATGAAAGTGCACACAAAATTGCGCAAGCTG
The DNA here is from genome assembly GCF_963514075.1 of Conger conger. NCBI lineage: Eukaryota > Metazoa > Chordata > Actinopteri > Anguilliformes > Congridae > Conger > Conger conger. The sequence goes on along the minus strand of NC_083764.1, from coordinate 65,975,859 downwards.
ACAAGAGGTTGCAACACCGACCTCTACCCAGATTTATTATGCTTTGAGCTTTTAGAAAACGGTTCGCTGACATATTCCTGGCTATTTCTTACACGGGGTATTTGTGAATCACCATTTCCTCTTCCATAGGCGATCACGATAGGATATTAGAAACATTCAGATTCACGATCCATCTTATTCTTCGCTATCAACACACTACATTGGCAGCTCTGGCTTAAAAAAATATATAAAACATTCTAGTGAATACTACTTAAAGAATGATTTTTTTTTTTTAAAGCGAATATGTTGCCCTTTGTTCGAGTTACGGGGAGTTAGTAATCCGTTTTGCCATTAAGAGCGACCCCCCACCACACACCCACTCCCTTACAAAACATGGTTGATGGATACAAACGTTAAATGTGTGTAATGTTAATTATGTACCTAGCCCAACACTTGAATGTGTGGGTAGATAGGTCGTTAAAATGAAAATGCCATTGCAACGATAGATTCATGTGATCCCCACGGCCGGCAGATTCAGGCGGAATACGTCTTGAAAATGGAGGACAGACTGGCGCAGAAGGGAACTACCAATCAAACCTAATTACAGTGAACCTTTCAACAATTTCCAACAGTTAGCCAACTAGCTGCCCGGTCCGCACATGAAAATTGCATTCGGTGGCTAACCGTTTAGCTGTATGACAGCATAGGCTAGTTAGCTAGAACGCAAACGTTTAACCAACCTGTATGTTACTAGCTTGCTATAGTAGCAGTTGGATTTCATTAGCCTGAGTTACACCTGTGCACTGCTTTGATTAGCTGGCTAGCTTTAGTTTTTTTAATACGTCATCGAATAATACCTCACTAAATATAATACGGGAGTAAGTTAGCAATTTAGCCCTCAACACTGCTCATTTTATTTATTTATTTAGCAAGTACAACGATAACCGGTCACACTGTAAACATTAATTAACTAACAGCTGCACTAGCTAACTTCTCCCAAAAGCTGACGCAAGCTAACACGCCGTTAGCCAACGTTATTATGACTGGCCAAATAACATAGTTATCAAATCAGTTTGTTGACAATCTGGTGATAAAAAAAATGTCATGATCACATTACGTTATGTTATGGGTTAAAAATAACCTGCGATTTCCAAACAATTTTAGCTACATTTTCAATGCGGCAAGCGCGTCAACGTCGGACTTATTTGAATGGGGGTACACTACACAGTGCGCTATAAAAGCGTACCAGTCAATGACACTTGTATCGGTAACCTTGTTATGATTATATTTATAGCACAGGAAGCTAACGACAAATTAATTCCTATACACCGATTTACCAGTGAACAGCCGTAATGAAGCACAAAAAACTTACCATTGCACTGACGAACGCACGACTCCCTAAGATCCCAAACCCGAAAGCACGCTTAACTACCCACATATTGCTGTAATACCACTGGCTCCTCCCACATTATAACCCGCCCATAAGATCATATGAAGCCAATCATCTCCCTTCAGACCCGAGAAAGGGGTGTGGCCACACGGGTTTTCTTCTAAACTGCATATGCAAATAAAAGCCATAATATCGCACATTAACAACTTGTTGTGAAGTCACATAAACGGCCATTATAACGGAAACAAATTATTTCAATATTTGTTGTGCCTGAATTGATGACAATTTTATGTAGCTGAGTGTTATAACGAGGTAGGAGCCGGGACAAATATAGCAAATATTAATAAATACAAATAATCGTTACTCAAAATAAAAGGAATCACCGAAAAGAAAAACTCCAATATAATGACTAACTAACTTGAAAAATATTGTTTGGCGTCCAGCGTTCAATCCATCTTTCCAAAATGACACTCAATAACTAAAAATCAGAATATCAAAATATTCCACTAAACAGCGGACCGTTGCAATGACGTTCTTCCGGTCTTACCATAAAACAATATACTGCATGTGAGACAAACTGTGAAGTTTCATAAGTGCATTGTTAAATTTGCAACTTGGGTTGCTATACATATTTAGGAAAATATTCTGATGGAAATTGCCAACATTTACATTTTACTGGACATGCTTTCTTGACGAAAATACAGGCAAATATATGGACGCCACTACAGGGGTCCAAAAATCGCCCACGTGATCGTCTGGCTACGGAAGTAAGCGATTTGCCGGGAGAACAGCAAAAAGCGTGGCCGTTACCTTTTTATTTTCCCACCATTAGTGAAAAAAATAATCAGAATACGCCACTATGGATGACGAGGAGGAGACCTACAGGTTATGGAAAATTCGAAAAACAATCATGCAGGTGAGTGAATTTAATTTTTAGTTATTTAACGTTAGCTAGTCACAGTGGATTCGTTAACTTGTGTAACCAGTGTGCTAGAAGCTTATGTAGTGAGTAAACGGTAGACAAATCTCATCTGATAATTTCTCCACTGTAGTTATAAAATGCACTTGTGACGGCTAGATGATTACACATCTATTCATTAAGACGGATAGAAATCTGTAACTAGCATTACTAGCATAACAAAGCAAGCTATTGTTTTGGCTAGATGCGATGGCATCTGTGTGTGCATTCGTGTAGCTATGCATTCAGGGGTGTGAGATGTGTCTGTGTGTGTTTAAGCACGTTAAGTGTAGTATTGAGTGTCGTATTAAGAGAGAGAGTGTGAGTGTGTGCGTGTGCGTGTGCGTGTGCGTGTGCGTGTGCGTGTGCGCGTGTGTGTGTGTGTGTGTGTGTGTGAATGAATGAGTGAGTGAGTGTGTGTTACAGAAAGAGAGTGCGAGAGCTTCTATGTGTGTGTGAGAGAGCGAGAGGTAACCGCTGGGAAAACTGCTGTGAACTTGCTGAACGTCCTGTCACAGCTGTGTCATGACCGAGGTTACCTAGTGACCCAGGATGAGTTGGACCAGACCCTGGACGAGTTTAAGAGCCAGTTTGGAGACAAGCCCAGCGAGGGTCGCCCTCGACGCACAGATCTCACAGTGTTGGTCGCCCATAACGATGACCCCACGGATCAAATGTTCGTCTTCTTCCCAGGTAGGCTGCCGCGAGAGGAAACCCCCTGAAAAGTGTAGATCTGGGGGAACTAGATCTACACTTTTGCATCACATCACATTACATTACATTAATGGCATTTGGCAAACGCTCTTATCCAGAGCAATGTACAGTTGATTAGACTAAGCAGGAGACAATCTTCCCCTGGAGCAATGCAGGGTTAAGGGCCTTGCTCAAGGGCCCAACGGCTGTGTGGATCTTATTGTGGCTACACCGGGGATCGGACCACCGACCTTGCGGGTCCCAGTCATGTACCCTAACCACTACGCTACAGGCCGCTCACACACTTCAACCAGATCTGATTTTAGACCACGGCGTTGGCTAGGCGTACAGTGAACTGAACCGACCCGTCTCCTCTCGCAGAGGAGCCCAAGGTCGGCATCAAGACCATAAAGATGTACTGCCAGCGCATGCAGGAGGAGAACATCACCCGGGCGATCATCGTGGTGCAGATGGGCATGACGCCGTCCGCCAAGCAGGTCCGAAACAGAACAGAACGCCGTTAGCAATCGATAAAAATTGTCCAGGAGATCTTCCCGTTACTCACCCAGCTGTTGGGACGTTTCCCCCCCCCAGTCCCTGGTCGACATGGCCCCTAAGTACATCCTGGAGCAGTTCCTCCAGCAGGAGCTCCTGATCAACATCACGGAGCACGAGGTGAGCACGCCCAGCGGAGCCGCGGCCGGGGCCTTCGGTTGTCACGGCGATTAAGGTGTGTTTATTCTGGGATGCCCCTTTTGTTTTACGGCTTTTACCTGGGGGACCCAAGGTAAGGACACATCGCCGGGCCTCGCCGCCATCGCCTTCGAGGAAAGACTTGCAGAGGCAGCCAGCAGGTGACCGTTCAGGCCTCAGAACAGTTTGGCCCAGTTCGTTGACGGCCGTTGAAGCATCGCAGCGGTTTGTAAGGACACAAAAGCTGTTGAATTACAGTCCCCTCTGAAAGTATTGGAACAGCAAGGTCAATTCCTGCCAACACAACAAAGGACTTGGGAGTGGAGTTTTTAGAGTGGCCAAGTTAGTCACCAGACCTTTACCTGATATAGCATGCATTTCACCTCCTGAAGAGCAGATTAAAGGGTTTTTATCTCAACCCAAAATGTATTCAGTGTATTGCAAAAACAATATAATTGGCCTTGCTGTTCCAATACTTTTGGAGGGGACTGTACATTAAGGAAAGGTCAAGCTTGAGCATAAAAGCCCAGAGGTTATGTGTAATTCGCAAACTTGTCATGTTGGTCATGTTGGTCATTTGAGTCATTTGATCTCTAATGAATTGTTTTGCTGTTTGAGAGCCTGATTGTTGGCCTGGTCTGACTTCTGCAGCTGGTCCCAGAACACATAGTGATGAGCAAGGAGGAGGTGACTGAGCTGCTGGCTCGATAGTATCCTTCTGGAACGTGTGGGGTGATGTGTGGGGTGGTCACTATGTATATGGTGAACACCTGAATAATGCTGTGCATACAGAGGGATTATGAGTGATATGTATTGTGGAGGGTTATTATTGAATTATATATATTGTGGAGGGTTATTATTGATAGTGATATATATATATTTTGGAGGGTTATCAATTAATTATATATATATTGTGGAGGGTTATTAATGAATTATTATATATTGTGGAGGGTTATCATTGAATTATATATATTGTGGAGGGTTATATTGAGAGTGATATGTTGGGCTGTGGTTCTGCGGTTCTGTGGTTCTGCGGTTCTGTGGTTCTGCGGTTCCTTATCGTGGCAGTAAGCTGAAGGAGAGTCAGCTGCCCCGGATCCAGGCGGGGGACCCCGTGGCTCGATACTTCGGCCTGAAGAGGGGGCAGGTGAGCCACCCCGCTAACGTCACACATTACCGCTCGTTCATTTAATTGTAATGTGGTGAACCAGTGACCCGCATGAACTGGTGCTTTGCTGGTTTGGGTGGGAGGTGGTTTCCTAATTACTGTTTGCTGACAGGTGGTGAAGATCATCCGACCTAGTGAGACAGCCGGACGCTATATCACCTACCGATTGGTGCAGTGAGGTACGTTCGGTTTGGCAGTCAACCAATCAGTGTGTGTGTTATAGCTATGTGGCCTGGCCCACATTTCTTAGCGACCGAGTGTTTTATTTATTTATTTTTTTGCACATTTCCCTTTGACATTATGGAGAGGGCCCTGCGATGGACTGGCGACCTGTCCAGGGTGTATTTCGCCCAATGTATGCTGGGATAGGCTCCAGCCCCCCTGCGACCCTGATCAGGATAAGCGGGTTCAGATAATGGATGGATGGATGGATGGATTATGGAGAGGTCATGCAGATATAGATTGATTTGGATAGTTGTTTGTTCCTAATCCCCATGGTTTGGTTTAATTGATTTAAATAGTATCTCCGGAGGCCAGTAGAGCTGTGTGTTGAGAAGTGATGGCTTCCTTTGCCCTATGGGAGCAGCGCTGGTTCAGAGATCACACTGTTCACTTTAAAACTTTGCTTTGTTTAATTAATATTCTGTTTTTATTTTTGCCCTCTTTATAATTAAATTGTACATTTCATAGGCATTGCAAGTCATTGTTTCTACCAACACCAAAAATAAAAATCAACTGGGTATGGTTTTTATTTTTGTTTGCTGTTCATTATCAGACCGCAATTGTTTTGGATTCAAATACTTTTCTGTGCTCTACTGATCTTGCCTGGTGCAATTTAGCCAAACAAGAGGACCGGTTTGCACTTTTTGAGAATATTTTATAGGCTCTAATACACCAGAACCGCTCAGTAAAGTGTAGAAAAGTAAATGTTTACCTTTGTTTTTCTTGCCTGCAGGTTGTCAGGCCGTCCTCCAGAGGGTGCTAGTGATCCCGGCGTGTTTTCTTCACAGTGGAAGAGAGACTGTACCCTGGGAAGAATAACATTTTGTGCTACTAATTATTGAAGATGAAACTTTTCCTATTTTTTCTCCCTTTTAGTTGTTTTGTAAATTTCTGTTTTTTAAAGTTGTAAGACCTGTGTCAATAAAATGTCACTGAGTTAAAAAAATAAAAATAAAAAAAATAAAATGAAAGGCTTATTTACAAGCTGCTTTTGTGTGAGATGTAAATGATGTGTTCTGGGGAGTATATCACAGTGGTGGATTGCTGAGTGAAACAGAACCCTCAGGAAACTGGAACATGAAGTAAAAAGAGCTGTGAAAAATTTTACTTCCGATAATCCTGCTTCATGATATAATCCCTGGGAAGAAAGGACTCCGCTACAGATGAGACAAATAAAATCTCTGCACATCTACATAAAGACTGCGCAAGATTTGGCTTAGTCCATTCATAAAGTTAAAAAAAGAACCAGGATTTTAGCATTATAGTGCCGTGCTTGCTTCTCGTGAGTACACAATTTCTCAGGATGTTTTTGACATGCAGGCAGGGTAAAATTAGAGCACGGCACTCAAAACAGAGTTCACACTGGCTGCTGGATTGTTCCTGGGCACAAACTTTCTTTGTTGCTGACTGTGGAGCGCCCCCCCCTCCCTGATGTGGAATCCCCCGCTCCCCCATGAAAATGTGTACAGTGCACAGACCCTCAGTGTCCAGGAGGGGGCAGCAGTGTGGCACAGTGCCGAGGGACCTTTAACCCTTTATGGCAGGGGGTCACCCACCCTGTTCATGGAGATCTACTGTCCTGTTGGTTTCACTCAAAACCTCAGCAAAGCGCACCTCACTCAACTGCTAGAGATCCTGTTGAGCTGCTAATTGCTAGAATCAGGTGTGCCAAATTAGGGTTGGAGTGAAAACCTACGGGACGGTCGATCTCCAGGAACAGGGTTGGTGACCACTGCTTTATGGCGTGACATCAGAAATATGTTAATAGATGTAAAATTCTGAATACTGAACATTCTAATGCTGATGTCACAGTTGCTACTAGTGGACTGACTTGGAACTTTGAAAAAAAGAAACCATTCCAAAAACAACTGCTCTTCAAAAGGTTAGTAGTCTGTATCAATGTGGTTTCTGACCCAGTTTGAATGACTGCATGGCCCTAATTTAATGTCCTCCAGGTCTGCTGGCCTTCTATCCTCCCTATACCTGGGAGTCAGGTGTGAAGACAGTTGTTCGATTAATTACCTGGGAAGAAAGACAGCCAGAGCCGAATTTGGACTCAAGGGCCAGATTCGGGAATATCTAGTCTAGAGGTTTAAACACCAAGCTTACTGCAATTGACTCCGTGTGACCGGGATCACGTTCAACCTCGACAAAACGTAGCATAATGTTTATTTTTAACAGAAACCGAAACGGTGGCTTAACATCCTGTTGCGAGCAGTGGAGGACTGACTCGCATAGTACTGTTCGCTATAATGTCGTCTGAGAATGCGTTCTCTGGCTTAGGCCTACATCAGGGGTCGGCAACCCTGGTCCTGGAGAGCCGCAGGGTGTGCTGGTTTTTGTTTTCACCTTAATGCCAGCAACTGATTCATACCCAAAAAACCAGGTGCGGCCAGTTAACTGAGTAATCGACTACTTTAATTGATCAATTAAGTGCAGAGTAACAACGAAAGCCAGCACACCCTGCGGCTCTCGAGGACCAGGGTTTCCGACCCCTGGCCTACATTATTATTGATTCCGGCTACACCCCCGACATACCCGCCAAACTGGAGCGAACATGCCTTAAAGCCTGTTATAAAACGTTGCACATCGTCGGGAGAAAACATCGTTCAACACAGAAACCGTAGCGAAACGCTGTCACCGGGTACATTAAAAATATATTTTACATCGGAGGTTTCTGCATGACGCCCCATAATTGGACGTAAGCTCCGCTCGGCACGTTGCTGTGAATCTGGGGGGGGGGGGGGGCACCGCGGCCTGATAAATGCTCAGCCAATCACAGCAGCGGTGTACATTCTGTGTGAGATCGACGGTTAAAACGAACGAAGCTGCAGCTTGGGAGCCGCGCGCGGTGGATTTCCTCTTGGCGGGCTGTTTTTCCGTTGACAGATAGCGGCTTTAGAGGTGCCATTTCCTGCTTCAGCGACAATATGTGAGGCTTCCAGCGCACGCAGGCTCTCAGACACGGGTTTTTACTTCATTTATTTATTTATTTATCTTGCACCTGCGTCTCCCTCAAAGTTTCTGCTGGTTTGTTCTTCCCGTTTCTCAGTTTCACTCGAGAGACAAGGCGGCCATTGTACATTGTTCCACAGCTTCGGACACTAACGGTATTATGTATATATTTGGATTTGAGCTTTTGAGTCAGTCCACCAAGTAAGCCACGTGTGAGCTGAACCAGCGGTCGGCCATTTTGAAACACCACCACAGATTTCGCTGTTCCTTCGCAGTAGAAAATGAGTTTATTCAATAAAATTATACACACTTCCCTCCTTTTCTTAACTATTCATGTACATGGAGAGGGAGTACATGTTTTTCTCAATTTAAAAAAATAACTTAAGCACGAACAACATTCTGCATTCACCACACACAGCAACAGTATTTCCAGTTTAAAGCCCTTGTAAATATTTAAAACAATTTTTCAAACAAAATATAATTAAACAGAATGATAATATTACTGAAGTTATTATTTTTTTTTATCTTCCACTAACAACATAATATTAACCGAAACATCCGGCTTTCGTTGCCTTGGATACAACAGCTGAATGGTGTAACAACTTCCTCCATATAGAGACTGGACAGAAGAATATAATCTATAACAGTGGCACACACAGCACGATTTTTCACATGGTTAACAGAAACTGCCAGGAAAGAGGCCTTATCGACCAGAATTGATCGGATCACCATGACAAACCAATTAGAAAGGCTTTGTTATCCACGCCAGCACAAACCAACAAGCAACAGATAACAGGAGGAAAGGGAAAAGCCCACATTTTGTGGTTCTTGGAAGACCAACTCCACCCTAAAGTAGTTTTAAAGGCCTTTATCGATGGGCAAGTCGAGAAGCTCGGTAAAATAACCAAAAGCTGAACACTGCATCAGTCAGAATCGCTAGCGGTTACGGTCAGACTCTCAAAAGGAGGGCCAAATGGGCAAAACATTCATGGTTTCTCGCCATTTTGCTCTTAGCACACATGCTAACGGGAAGCACGCGAATAAATAAATAGCGTAGCCAAATGGAAGTGCAGAAAATCCAGGAATGCTCCGATTAGATTAATCTTGTCGTGCGTTTGGTCACAGTGTCGTGACCACACAAGGTATTTCACCAAAGACTTAATGTCACTTCAAAATTCAACCAATCCCATTCGGCCAGCTGTGCGACTGCAGCAACAACAACAGTGCAAAAACCGGCGAACTCTAGGCGGCATACTCCGGCAAAATATAGGGGGGTCCAAATGTCTGAGACCACATTGTTTTTGTTTCCATGTAATCCTGGAAATAAACAACATTTTAGGATTCTGAAAACATTTCAACAGATGAAAGTTACTCCCAAAGCTTTGCGAGAACTACTTGGACCAAAGACAAGCACGGAGTGCTGGACAATCACCCGACCGCAACCCCACCGAACACTTACGGGAGCACTTCAAGACAAAGGCCAAGACCGCTCGAGTGCACGTACGTAAAGCAAAAGGAGGACAAGAAATTCTGAAAGATTATCCACTCAAATTGTTATGCTGATAAATAAAATTGAAAAGAACGAGAAATAGAAACATTTTCACTCATGGTCTCAGACTTTTGGACCCCACTGTGCGTGTGTAAAAATATCCTGATAAAATGTTTGACTTAGAAGATATATTGTCAATCTGTTCCTCCCGCGGAAGGGAAGAACGCTGGGCTGGTGTCGGTGTCTCGTCACTGAACACCAGGCCTGCTGACCCGCGGTCAGGTCCAGTACACAAAAGCAGAAACCGAAATGATTGAAAATGAAACTAAAAACAAAATATATCTTGAATATCGTGCATTGCATTTCATGCCTGTAAGAGAACAATGGCACTGCACAGGACGCTGACCTGGGATGCTGGAAGCAGACTGGGTTTTGGATGCAAATACTTTTCTGTCACTGGACACACACTCACACTCTCACACACAGACAGATAGACAGACAGACAGACAGACAGACAGACGGACGCACGGACGCGTCTTCAGTCTGAGCAGAGCTGTCATAGTCCATCTCAGATCTTTGGCTTTTCAGACATTAAAAAAAAAAAAAAAGCAAGGTAGTACATTACATGTACAAAAAACTTAAAAACTCAAATGTAAACAAGAAGAAATATAAAACAATTCCAGTATCCACTTAAAATATATAAAGATAGCATAAAACTGACCAAAAGGGGGGGGGGGTCAAGCAAGTGGATTTGTCCCGAGACACTCATAGCAAGTCTAGCACATGCTTCTCTCACACTTTAAACCCATGAAAACATCAACAGCATCTCCCCCAAACAGGCATCCCCATGGACAGCCTCGAGCAAGGAGGGGTCCTGAGACCGTGGAGCTCCTCCCACACGGAGACCAGCTCCGCCTCTGAGCTTTCTCTGGCTGGGGTGAGGGGAGGGGAAGGACAGAGGAGGGCGGGGGGCAGGGCAGGTCTCAGGGCTCTTGGCAGTCTGGGGGCTCTGTGTCGGGCAGGGGGGGGAGCTCCAGGCTGGACCGGGGGCTCTTCTGCTCCTCCTCTGTGCTCGTCTCGCTGGCCTGCTTGGCCAGGCGGGACAGCCTGCCCTGAGACCCGCCCCCTCCCGCCGCCTCGTCCAGCTCCCAGTCCGAGTCCAGGGACCTCTCCTGGGACCCCGAGGAGGCCAAAGAGTTGCCTGAGTAAAAAGAAACAATAAATACTGTATGTAGCGCTTTCATCCATAGCAGTTTACAATGAATTAAGTGCTGAGTAACAATGAAAGCCAGCACGCCCTGCGGCTCTCCAGTGCCGGAGACTCTACACTGATTCTCTCTCTCTCTCTCACACCCTTACACACACACACACACACACACACCCTTACACACCCTCTCACACCTTTACACACCTTTACACACACACACACACACACACCCTTACACACCCTCTCACACACACACCCTCTCTCACACACACACACACACACACACACACACACACACACACACACACACACACACACACCCTTACACACCCTCACACACACACACCCTTACACACCCTCTCACACACACACACACACACACACACACACACACACACACCCTTACACACCCTCACACACACACACCCTTACACACCCTCTCACACACACACACACACACACACACACACACACACCCTCTCACACACACACACACACCCTTACACACCCTCACACACACACACACCCTTACACACCCTCTCACACCCTCACACACACACACACACACCCCCTTACACACCCTCACACACACACACCCTTACACACCCTCTCACACCCTCACACACCCTCACACACCCTCACACACACACACACACACACACCCCCTTACACACCCTCACACACACACACCCTTACACACCCTCTCACACCCTCACACACCCTCACACACCCTCACACACACACACCCTCACACACACACACCCTCTCACACCTTTACACACACACACACACACACACACACACACACACACACACACACACACACACACACACCCTCTCACACCCTCTCACACACACACCCTCTCTCACACACACACACACACACACACACACACACACACTTCAGTGGAAACCTCTCACTGCACCACTGCAGAGGACCAGGCGATTGGTCTCTAACTCACCGCAGAACTCCTCCCCCTTTTCTGACTCAGTCCTGATTGGCTGACACTCCTGTCCATCACCTTGGTCCTGTCCTTCATTCCCGCCCTCCTCGCTGCAGTCCTGAGATGGGGAAAGGGGGGTGACCATGTTACAGTGAGTGACCATGTGACTGTAACCGGATTTGTACTCCTTCACCGAAGTATAAATGCAAAGCGTGTCGTCGGACACTTTCATTGTTGTGACACCGGGGCTTGAACCACAAACCTGAGCCACTGGGCTGCAGGGCTGTATAGATCAGGGTTAGGGTTCCCAGTTCTACAGGGAACAGGTTGCTATGGCAGCATAGCCCTGGTTCTCAGACCGAGCTCACCTGGCTGTGCCTCTGGGAGGAAGAGGCGGGGTCTGGGGAGGAAGAGGCGGGGTCTGGGGAGGAAGAGGCGGGGTCTGAGGAGGAAGAGGCGGGGTCTGAGGGGGAAGAGGCGGAGCCCGGGTGGAAGATGGCGTCGTGGAACACGATGAGGGCCTCCACCACGCGCGCTTGGTGCGGGTAATCGACCAATGAGGATAGAGACACGGTGGCGCCCGTGGGGCGGGGCCGCATGAGGGTGGGGCCAAACACAATCCCCAAATTACTGGGGCTCATCTTATTATCCTCTTCCAGCTCCGCTATCCTGAGAGGGAGAGAGGGAGAGAGAGGGGGGTTAGAGGAGGGAGAGAGAGAGAGAGAGGGGGAGAGAGAGAGGGGGGTTAGAGGAGGGAGAGAGATTAAGAGAGAGGGAGAGGGGGGTTAGAGGAGGGAGAGAGAGAGATTAAGAGAGGGAGAGGGGGGTTAGAGGAGGGAGAGAAAGAGGGGGGGGTAAGGTGAGCCTGAGATTAATCAGGAGAAACCACACCACCTGCTGATTATGACATCACAAGGGGAGAGGGAGGCCAGCCAATGGCAGCGGGCGGGGGCGTACCTGCGCAGGTGTCGGGTGATGTAGCGCAGCGTGGCTACGCTAGCGGGCGGGAGCCCCTTCACCAGCTCGCCCAGCTTCTGCACCAGGGTCAGCACCTCCGCGTCCGTCTGCGCGCCCCGGTCCACCAGCTCCGCCCCTTTCCCCGCCTCCCCGCCCGGCTCCGCCCGCAGGCTCTCCTTGGCCACGCCCATCAGATCGTTGTACATGCGGAAGGGCATGATTGGCTCGGGGAGCTGGGGAGTTATGGGTAAAAGAATGCGGTTCAGAACACCGGTGAATGTTTGCAATTCCGTTTCCTTTTTTTTTTACAATAAAAAAAATAATAAAATTACAAAGGCAAATCTCTGGAGAGCTGAACTGCAGGAAAACGTATCCGATACATGCATGGTATAACTGTTCACTGCAGTGCTCACCTGGACCTTGGCAGCTACTCTTTAAAAGGTTTCTGACATCTCCAGGGCATTTCCGGTTAATCTGTGCAATTGTGCTGCGCTCAGGTGACTCACCTGTCGCAGGTAGAGTTTGAGCATGTTGCTGATGTCGTGGGGAGAGGCCTGGGACAGCTCCACCAGCTCCTTCCCGTTCTCAAAGGCCTGGCACAGCTTCTCCACCCGCGTCTTCACCCCGTTCACCCGGTATATACCCTGCAGCAGAGCAGCTTGCAGCTTACAGTCTTACTCTCTCTCTCTCTCTCTCTCTCTCCCTCCCCTCCTCCCTCTCTCTCTCTCTCTCTCTCCC
>NC_083764.1:65958772-65962266 GCF_963514075.1 Conger conger | reverse complement strand
CCCTCTCCTCCCCTCTCCTCCCCCCCTCTCCCTCTCTCCCTCCCCTCCTCCCCCCTCCCTCCCTCTCTCCCCCTTCCTCCCCCCTCCCTCTCCTCCCTCCTCCCCCTCCCTCTCTCCCCCCTCCTCCCCCCTCCCCCCTCTCTCTCCCTCCTCCCCCTCCCTCCTCTCCCCTCCTCCCCCTCTCTCTCCCCTCCCTCCCCCTCCCTCTCTCCCCTCCTCCCCCTCCTCTCTCCCCTCCTCCCCCCTCTCTCCCCTCCCTCTCTCTCCCCTCCTCCCCCCTCTCTCCCCCTCCTCCCCCCTCTCTCCCCCTCCTCCCCCTCCTCTCTCACCTTCATCTTCAGGGCCCTCCTCTCGATCTCCTGGATGCACTTTTTGACGACTGAAGGGCACTCCGTCGGCGTTGCCGTGGGCGACCTGGGCGAAGTCGCGGCCGAACAGCTGCAGCCGGCCCTGCAACTTCTTGTGGCCGCACTGGATGGCCAGAGACTCCAAACACTTCTTATGGCAGGCCAGGAAGCACTGCGAGAGGGGGGGGGGGGGGGAGGCTATTAGTTAGTGTGGTGTGGTGTGGTGTGGTGTGGTGTGGTGTGTGTGGTGTGTGTGTGGTGTGGTGTGGTGTAGTGTGGTGTGGTGTGTGTGGTGTGGTGTGGTGTGGTGTGGTGTGGTGTGGTGTGGTGTAGTGTGGTGTAGTGTGATGTAGTGTAGTGTGGTGTGGTGTAGTGTGGTGTAGTGTGTAGTGTAATGCAGTGTAATGTAGTGTGGTGTAGTGAAGTGAAGTGTAGCATAGTGTAGTGGGGTGTATTGTAATGTAGTGTAGTGTAGCGTAGCGTAGCGTAGTGTAGTGTAATGTAGCGTAGTGTGATGTAGTGTAGTGTAGTGTAATGTAGCGTAGTGTAGTGTGATGTAGTGTAATGTAGTGTAGTGTAATGTAGTGTAGTGTAGTGTAGTGTGATGTAGTGTAGCGTAGTGTGATGTAGTGTAGTGTAGTGTGATGTAGTGTAGTGTAGTGTGATGTAATGTAGTGTAGTGTAGTGTGATGTAGTGTAGCGTAGTGTGATGTAGTGTAGTGTAGTGTAATGTAGCGTAGTGTAGTGTAGTGTGATGTAGTGTAATGTAGTGTAGCGTAGCGTGGCGTAGCGTAGCGTGGCGTAGTGTGTGAATAAAGGTATGTTATTATGATGATGAGCACAGTCACCTCCTCACACTCGGCTCCCTGGAAGTACACGTAGCTGTCACACTCGCGGCACTTGGCGGGCGTTGCGTAGCTTCCTGAGCCGGTGCCGTCCGCGCCGCCTTCGACAGCCCCACGTTCCGGAAGGGTCCGGTCGGCACCGCCGGCTCCATCCAGTTCATGCCTGGGTAACGCCACAACCAATCAAACACAGCATACAGCCCCGCTATCCAATCAAACACAGCATACAGCGCCGCTATCCAATCAGACACAGCATACACTGCCGCTATCCAATCAGACACAGCATACACTGCCGCTATCCAATCAAACACAGCATACAGCCCCGCTATCCAATCAGACGCAGCATACAGCCCCGCTATCCAATCAAACACAGCATCCGCCGCTGTCTATCAAATAAGCCAGCCCCTCCACCCGGAGACTCAGGAAAAACTCCCCAGGTAGAACAGACAGGCAGAACAGACAGCTGGGTCGGGGGTCGGGGGTCAGGGGTCGGGGGTCGGTCGTACTCACTCTGCTCGAAAGAGGTCACGCTGCTCGTCTTCTCCTCTGCGTCGTCATTGGACGACATGCTCCCCATAGACGTGGGCCGCTGCATTTTCCTTACATCTCCTGAAAGGGGGTAATGTTGCAGTATAATAGGGGTTAAAACAGTATAACATGATGGGGGGTAGTTTGGGTAAGATAGGGTGTAGTTTTATGATAGGGTGTAGTTTGGGTATGATGGGGTGTAACAGTATGTACCTGTGCTGGCTGTGGTAGTTTGGGTAAGATGGGGGTAGTTTGGGTAAGATGGGGGTAGTTTGGGTAAGATGGGGTGTGACAGTATGTACCTGTGCTGGCTGTGGTAGTGTGGGTATGATGGGGGTAGTTTGGGTAAGATGGGGTATAACAGTATGTACCTGTGCTGGCTGTGGTAGTTTGGGTATGATGGGGGCAGTTTGGGTATGATGGGGTGTAACAGTATGTACCTGTGCTGGCTGTGGCAGTTTGGGTAAGATGGGGTGTAACAGGATGTACCTGTGCTGGCTGTGGCAGTTTGGGTATGATGGGGTTGTAACAGTATGTACCTGTGCTGGCTGTGGTAGTTTGGGTATGATGGGGGTAGTTTGGGTAAGATGGGGGTAGTTTGGGTAAGATGGGGGTAGTTTGGGTAAGATGGGGGTAGTTTGGGTAAGATGGGGGTAGTTTGGGTAAGATGGGGGTAGTGTGGGTAAGATGGGGTGTGACAGTATGTACCTGGGCTGGCTGTGGTAGTTTGGGTAAGATGGGGGTAGTTTGGGTAAGATGGGGTGTAACAGTATGTACTGTGCTGGCTGTGGTAGTTTGGGTAAGATGGGGGTAGTTTGGGTAAGATGGGGGTAGTTTGGGTATGATGGGGGTAGTTTGGGTAAGATGGGGGTAGTGTGGGTAAGATGGGTGTGGTGACAGTATGTACCTGTGCTGGCTGTGGTAGTGTGGGTAAGATGGGGGTAGTTTGGGTATGATAGGGGTAGTTTGGGTATGATAGGGGTAGTTTGGGTAAGATGGGGGTTGTTTGGGTAAGATGGGGGTAGTGTGGGTAAGATGGGGTGTAACAGGATGTACCTGTGCTGGCTGTGGGGGAGTCCAGGCCACTCCCACACCCCATGCTGTCGGTGTCGGCTCACGGCAGAAGGCCAGGACTTGTGCAGGCCACGCCCTTCAGTGGAGCACAGGAGGGGGGTCATTTCATAAACTCTTATTTTGTCTTTAACAAATTGTTGGTGAATTTAGTTATCACCCTGCAGTGAGCTGCACAACAACCCCGCCAACCCGCCAACCCGCAGTCCCCCAGGCTGCTGACTCCGCCCCCCAGGCCTGTCACTCACCCCGCCTCTCCTTCTCTTTAGAGGGCACGCCCCCATCCACAGACTCCGCCTCCGTGGCGGGGGGCGGGGCCTCGGAGCCGAAGCTGTCGGTGCGCGGACCAATCAGCGACCTGGAAGTGAAGGAACACACCGTCACCCACACACCAGGACAGGCCCCCCAAAACCAGCTCCCCCGCGTCCGACGTCAGAGGTTATGTGTGCCTGACATGCACCTCTGTCTGTTCATATCTGTGAGACCACCCGTTTAAATAAAGGAATAATAATAATAATAATAATAATATAATAACCCTGGAGAAGCACTGGCATTCAGCCCTTAATGGATCAGTTGGTGAGTGCAGTTTGAATTTTAATTCTTATTACGGGCGAAAACTGCTTTTAACTGGAGCTCAGCACATGCCTGATCGGTTAGTAAGAGAGTCTGAATTTAATTTGGCCACAGGAATCACTACACTGAT
>NC_083764.1:65948772-65953772 GCF_963514075.1 Conger conger | reverse complement strand
CCCTTAACCCTGCATTGCTCCAGGGGGGATTGTCTCCTGCTTAGTCTAATCAACTGTAAGTTGCTCTGGATCAGAGCATCTGCCAAATGCTGATAATGTAAAGTTAAAATCTGTGCTGCATTTTCACACCACACCAGTGTGAAACCGCTCCAGAAACAGTGCTGGAAACTCCGGTAGTTAAAAGGCAGAGAGGACGGAGCTAAGTGACTGGTGAGTGTAGAGAATCAGTGGAGTTACAGGAATCAGGGCACAAAATGGCTTCCTGGCCGTCAGTGACTGGTGAGTGTAGAGAATCAGTGGTGTTACAGGAATCAGGGCACAAAATGGCTCCCTGGCCGTCAGTGACTGGTGAGTGTAGAGAATCAGTGGTGTTACAGGAATCAGGGAACAAAATGGCCGCCAGTGACCTTTGACCTCGGTGAGAGCTCACCAGCTTCCTCTGGGCCCTTTGCCAGTGGTCTTTGATCTCCTTCCGTTTCTTCTCGTGTTCCTGCCTTCGCTGCACCAGGGGCTGGGAGGATGACATCATCAGAGGGGGACGACAGAGGAAACGCATCATCGGAAGGGGACGCATTGTGGGGGAAATGCATGGGGCTATCAGTGGGTAGTGTCTAGATCCCATTGCCACAAAGGATGGTCTATTTTAGGGAATGGGTAAGATGATCATATTTGTCTGCATCCATCTGTACAATAGAGTACATACACATCGCTAAATACTACGATTATTTACCCTGTTAAAGTAACGCATAAGATATACAGTAACTACAGTATTCACACCAAAAATCACGCAATTTCACCAACCCCCTGGAAAAACGGAACTAACACAGTTAAACACCAGCACAAAGGACTCTCCTCCCTCTCTCACTCTGGTCTCGCTGGCTTGTCACGGTCAAGATGGCCGGTTGGGTATTTATCGGCGTGTACCAGAGACTGGCCCGTTCCCCGTCATTCAGAATCACAGGGAAGCTGCAGGCTGTGGTGCTCCAGAGCACCATCCCTCCATCCCGCCATCCTGCCATCCCGCCAGAGCGCCATCCCTCCATCCCTCCATCCCTCCATCCCTCCATCCCTCCATCCCGCCAGAGTGCCATCCCTCCATCCCGCCATCGCGCCATCCCTCCATCCCGCCAGAGTGCCATCCCTCCATCCCGCCAGAGAGCCATCCCTCCATCCCGCCATCCTGCCATCCCGCCAGAGCGCCATCCCTCCATCCCTCCATCCCTCCATCCCTCCATCCCACCATGCCTCCATCCCACCATCCCTCCATCCCTCCATCCCGCCATCCCTCCATCCCTCCATCCCGCCATCCCTCCATCCCTCCAGAGTGCCATCCCTCCATCCCGCCATCCCTCCATCCCGCCAGAGCGCCATCCCTCCATCCCGCCAGAGTGCCATCCCTCCATCCCGCCAGAGAGCCATCCCTCCATCCCGCCATCCCTCCATCCCGCCAGAGCGCCATCCCTCCATCCCACCATCCCTCCATCCCGCCATCCCTCCATCCCGCCAGAGCGCCATCCCTCCATCCCGCCAGAGCGCCATCCCTCCATCCCGCCATCCCTCCATCCCGCCAGAGCGCCATCCCTCCATCCCGCCAGAGCGCCATCCCTCCATCCCACCATCCCTCCATCCCGCCAGAGCGCCATCCCTCCATCCCGCCAGAGCGCCATCCCTCCATCCCGCCATCCCTCCATCCCGCCAGAGCGCCATCCCTCCATCCCACCATCCCTCCATCCCGCCAGAGCGCCATCCCTCCATCCCACCATCCCTCCATCCCGCCAGAGCGCCATCCCTCCATCCCGCCATCCCTCCATCCCGCCAGAGCGCCATCCCTCCATCCCACCATCCCTCCATCCCGCCAGAGCGCCATCCCTCCATCCGCCAGAGCGCCATCCCACCATCCCTCCATCCCTCCATCCCGCCAGAGCGCCATCCCTACATCCCGCCATCCCTCCATCCCGCCAGAGCGCCATCCCTCCATCCCACCATCCCTCCATCCCGCCAGAGCGCCATCCCTCCATCCCGCCAGAGCGCCATCCCACCATCCCTCCATCCCTCCATCCCGCCAGAGCGCCATCCCTCCATCCCGCCATTGAGAGGCGGTGCCAGGGGTCTTACCTGCAGGAAGGTCTGGCTGTACAGAGTGCCCGACGTCTGTTGCACCCCTGAACTCTGCTCCAGGTCCTGCTCCAGAGCCAGGCAGTATATGGAGAAGAAGGGCATGTGAGGCTAGAGAGAGAAAGAGAGAAAGAGAGAGAGAGGGAGAAGGAGGGAGGGAGAGAGAGAGAAGGAGGGAGGGAGAGAGAGAGAGAGGGATGGAGGGAGAGAGAGACCACATGTATGACTTTTAGTGCAGAACACAGTGAGGTGGGACGGGAGGGGGGAGTGTTATTGTACCTGAGACAGGTGAGGTGAGGGGGGGTTTAGAATACCTGTGCAATACTCTGCTTGCTGGTCTGGTAAAGTCTATGAAGGCCCTTGGCAAATTCCACCTCTGGTCAAAGATAGAGACAGAGAGAGAGAAACACTTTCTATTACATTTTCTAACACAGTACAAAATATGAAAATGAAGATAAATCATGAATGAAGAGAACCATCCCGTTTTCTGACATGTTTTCCATGTTTGCTTTATTTACAGAGAGACACAGGGGAGGGCCAGGCTCCTGGTCTCACCCAGTGCGATCCTCTTGTCCACGTAGCCGATCACATCCTTCAGGTACTTGGAGATGGACTTGGCGTAGGTCAGGGCGGAGTCAACCCCTCCCTCACTGCGCTGCAGGGTAATGTCCACTTCCTCTGCACTCCACACTGACACACACACACACACACACACACAGACACACAGAGAGACACACAGAGAGACACACAGAGAGACACACAGAGAGACACACAGAGAGAGACACACACACACACACACACACACACACACAGACACAGACACACAGACACAAACAGACACACACACACAAACACACACAGACACAAACACACACACAAACACACACACACAACACAGGGATAGACAGACGCACACACACAGACAAACACACACACACACACACACAGATAGACAGACGCACACACACACAGACACAGACAAACACACACAGACACAGATAGACAGACAGACACACAGACAGACATTCACAAGCAGTTAAAGACGTTGTTCACATAACGCAGGGGTAGGTAACCCAGTTCCTGGAGTGCCAGAGGCGGTCCTGGTTTTTCCTCCAAAACTATAACTATAGAAGTGGAGCCTTGTTAATGACCGCAGGAGACCATGTGCTGGAGGCACTCATTCACCATCCAGAACATTCAGCCTCAGACTCCGGATCCTCCATCACACTCCTGTGATCAAGCTCTCACAGACTCACTGGCTGTCCAGGACCAAGACTGCCTACCCCTGCAATAATGGAAGCTTCATATTCATATTCATATTTATGTGTGGCTGAGATTCTTACCACAATCCTGCAGGTCACAGCTGATCAGGGTGGAGTCTGATCCCTGGCTTGACACGCCCCCATAAAGGTTCTCCATGGACTGCAATAACATCCAGAGAATCACAACACAACATCTCAGTCATCCAGAGAATCACAACACAACATCTCCTGTACCCAGATAATCACAACACAACATCTCAGTCATCCAGAGAATCACAACACAACATCTCAGTCATCCAGAGAATCACAACACAACATCTCCTGTACCCAGAGAATCACAACACAACATCTCAGTCATCCAGATAATAACACAACATCTCTGTCATACAGTCCTGTATCTCTTCTTCCCCTTCTATCCACATCACTCGAAGGAGCTGCCTCAAACCAACTCTCTTCCTTCTATTCGCAGAGCGGCCTGCTGGGCCGCCGCCAGTCCCGTTTCAGACCTGGCCCCTGGACAGAGACGGCGCTCTCCTCTCCGCCAACCGATCACTTCACGCTCCTCTGTCCTGATCCTGCTAGATCTGTCTCTGGCCTCCGGCGCGGTGACCTCTCCATGCTCCTGTCCCCGCTGGCAGCTCCAGGGGCAGTGGCACGGCCCCACCTCTCCGGTCACTCCTCCCAGGTGACCTGCCCCTCGGCCCCGGCGTTCCCCAGGGCTCAGTCCTCGGTCCCCTCCTCTGCTCCATCGACACTAGATCATCTCTGCTCATGGCATCTCCTATCATTGTTATGCCGATGACACCCAACTCTTTCTCTCCTTTCCCCCATCAGACACACAGGTCTCTACCCGTATCTCCGCCTGCCTGAGAGACATCCAGAGCTGGATGGGCAACCACCATCTAAAGCTCAACCCAGTAAGACAGAGCTCATCTTCATCCCTGCTTGAATCTCTCCCTTCTCTGATATTTCCATTTCACTAGGCGACACCACAGTGACCTACGCCCCCCCCCCCCCATTGGACAGCAGACAACATCACACACACACACTCACACTTGCTCTGCCCTTCTCTGAGGGCGGCAGGGACAGGAGGGTACTGCTGTCCACCTCCCCCATCAGCAACTCTGACACACTGAGAAAGAGAGGGAGAGAGAAAGAGAGAGGGGTGGGAGAGAGAGAGAGAGAAAGAGAGAGAGAGGGGTTGTGGTGAGACAGGTTGTGAAAACATGGTTTTAAAAAGGTGTAATTTCCTCCCAGAGGAAGATCAGTTGGTTCTGTACAGTTTAAACCATCCTGAGACAGCCAGTTGTTGAGAAAGTCCCCTCCTGTTCTACCGTCTGTGACTCCATCCAGGGGAAGTGCTGAATCTGGAGTTCTGTATTCTAGTCCCTCTGGGAGTTCTGTATTCTAGCCCTGTTCCAGAGCACCATATTCAAAGCACACACAGCAGTACTGGGGTCCAGTTCCGAACAAACACAAAACACACACACACACACACACACACACACACACACACACACACTCACACACACACACACACACACACACACACACACACACACACACACACACTCACGCGCACACACACACACACACACACACACACACACACACACACACACA
>NC_083764.1:65931272-65941272 GCF_963514075.1 Conger conger | reverse complement strand
TCCCCCAGCACTGTGTCCCTCTCACCTTCCCCCAGACCACACCTCCACCAGCACTGTCCCTCTCACCTTCCCCCAGACCACACCTCCCCCAGCACTGTCCCTCTCACCTTCCCCCAGACCACACCTCCCCCAGCACTGTGTCCCTCTCACCTTCCCCCAGACCACACCTCCCCCAGCACTGTGTCCCTCTCACCTTCCCCCAGACCACACCTCCCCCAGCACTGTGTGCCTCTCACCTTCCCCCAGACCACACCTCCCCCAGCACTGTGTCCCTCTCACCTTCCCCCAGACCACACCTCCCCCAGCACTGTGTGCCTCTCACCTTCCCCCAGACCACACCTCCCCCAGCACTGTGTCCCTCTCACCTTCCCCCAGACCACACCTCCACCAGCACTGTGTCCCTCTCACCTTCCCCCAGACCACACCTCCACCAGCACTGTCCCTCTCACCTTCCCCCAGACCACACCTCCACCAGCACTGTCCCTCTCACCTTCCCCCAGACCACACCTCCCCCAGCACTGTCCCTCTCACCTTCCCCCAGACCACACCTCCACCAGCACTGTCCCTCTCACCTTCCCCCAGACCACACCTCCCCCAGCACTGTGTCCCTCTCACCTTCCCCCAGACCACACCTCCACCAGCACTGTCCCTCTCACCTTCCCCCAGACCACACCTCCACCAGCACTGTCCCTCTCACCTTCCCCCAGACCACACCTCCCCCAGCACTGTGTCCCTCTCACCTTCCCCCAGACCACACCTCCACCAGCACTGTCCCTCTCACCTTCCCCCAGACCACACCTCCCCCAGCACTGTCCCTCTCACCTTCCCCCAGACCACACCTCCCCCAGCACTGTGTCCCTCTCACCTTCCCCCAGACCACACCTCCACCAGCACTGTCCCTCTCACCTTCCCCCAGACCACACCTCCCCCAGCACTGTCCCTCTCACCTTCCCCCAGACCACACCTCCCCCAGCACTGTGTCCCTCTCACCTTCCCCCAGACCACACCTCCACCAGCACTGTCCCTCTCACCTTCCCCCAGACCACACCTCCCCCAGCACTGTGTCCCTCTCACCTTCCCCCAGACCACACCTCCACCAGCACTGTCCCTCTCACCTTCCCCCAGACCACACCTCCCCCAGCACTGTGTCCCTCTCACCTTCCCCCAGACCACACCTCCACCAGCACTGTCCCTCTCACCTTCCCCCAGACCACACCTCCCCCAGCGCTGTGTCCCTCTCACCTTCCCCCAGACCACACCTCCCCCAGCGCTGTGTCCCTCTCACCTTCCCCCAGACCACACCTCCCCCAGCGCTGTGTCCCTCTCACCTTCCCCCAGACCACACCTCCACCAGCACTGTCCCTCTCACCTTCCCCCAGACCACACCTCCCCCAGCACTGTGTCCCTCTCACCTTCCCCCAGACCCCACCTCCACCAGCACTGTCCCTCTCACCTTCCCCCAGACCACACCTCCACCAGCACTGTGTCCCTCTCACCTTCCCCCAGACCCCACCTCCACCAGCACTGTGTCCCTCTCACCTTCCCCCAGACCACACCTCCACCAGCACTGTCCCTCTCACCTTCCCCCAGACCACACCTCCACCAGCACTGTCCCTCTCACCTTCCCCCAGACCACACCTCCCCAGCACTGTGTCCCTCTCACCTTCCCCCAGACCACACCTCCCCCAGCAGCTGTGTCCCTCTCACCTTCCCCCAGACCACACCTCCCCCAGCACTGTGTCCCTCTCACCTTCCCCCAGACCACACCTCCCCCAGCACTGTGTCCCTCTCACCTTCCCCCAGACCACACCTCCCCCAGCACTGTGTCCCTCTCACCTTCCCCCAGACCACACCTCCCCCAGCACTGTGTCCCTCTCACCTTCCCCCAGACCACACCTCCCCCAGCACTGTGTCCCTCTCACCTTCCCCCAGACCACACCTCCCCCAGCACTGTGTCCCTCTCACCTTCCCCCAGACCACACCTCCCCCAGCGCTGTGTCCCTCTCACCTTCCCCCAGACCACACCTCCCCCAGCACTGTGTCCCTCTCACCTTCCCCCAGACCACACCTCCCCCAGCACTGTGTCCCTCTCACCTTCCCCCAGACCACACCTCCCCCAGCGCTGTGTCCCTCTCACCTTCTTCCATCACGACGTCCTTCAGCTTCTCCACGGCCTCGGCGAATCGCGCGACATCGCGCAGCAGCGCTGTGTCCCTCTCACCTTCTTCCATCACGACGTCCTTCAGCTTCTCCACGGCCTCGGCGAATCGCGCGACATCGCGCAGCAGCGGCGGGATGTCCGTCACGTCGATGGCCACGCCCCCCTCGGCCGGGCCGTCGGGGGCGGGGCTGTACGAGGCCGCCGCCCCCCGGGCCTTGCTGAAGCCCCAGGCTCCGGCCGCGCTGGCGTGCCGACTCAGGCCCGTCGGCCGCCTCAGGGTCGCCCCCGGCGACGGGCAGCCAGTCAGACGGCCCTGCAGAGGGCAGGGGGAGGAGCCGGGCTCCAGCAGGCCCGCTGCGGGCGGGGCCACACAGGAGGGGTCTGAGTCCAGGCCATCCCTGCGGGGTTGCTCCTGGAGAATGGAGAGCTGGTTACACAGGGGGGGAGGGAGGGAGAGAGGGAGGGAGAGAAATGGAGGGATGGAAAGAGTGAGAGAAAACGGGAAGAGAAAAGGTGAATGGTTATGAGGCATGCAGTTACGATGGAGTGAACGGCCAGACTAAAACAGGGTGAGGTCAGAATGCGGAGAGATCAGCTCAGTTTGCGGAGAGATCAGCTCAGTTTTGCGGAGAGACCAGCTCAGTTTGCGGAGAGATCAGCTCAGTTTGCGGAGAGATCAGCTCAGTTTGCGGAGAGATCAGCTCAGTTGTGGAGAGATCAGCTCAGAGAGAGTGATATTGTGGGGGATAAGGGGGAGTCGGCTCCTGGCAACAGGATGTTAGTAACCATGGAGATAAGTGGGTGATGAAAAACAAATGTAAAATTGTCGATGAGGACTTCAAACATCAGAGAGAGAGAGGAAGGCAAAAAAGATGGAAAAAATGGCCATCTGAACTTGCTACCAAATCATCTCCAGTTTAACTTTGCTTAATGCTGAATTTTACCACTCCATGCTGCTAATATCTTTATGTATTCAGTGATCTTTTCACGTTTACATTATTATGTAACATCATGCCCTCAAACGACCTCAGCTATAATCTAACCCTTTAAGACGATACACCCGTGTAATAAAAAAAACTTGGGACAAGAGGCCAATTGGAATTCTCCGTTGCCATGTCCCAAAGAAATCATCCCAGTCAGCGTGTGCTATAAATGCTGTGATGCACGGCCTCAGACTCTCAAACCATCTATGTTCATGCATCAGTCCCTATTCAGATGCACATTAAATTATGAAACAAAGAAACGCCCCTCCGCACCAGGGGGGAGTGCTCTGGCACAAAATGGCCACCGTGCCTCACCCAGGTGCCAAAGAAGTAAAGGCGATCGCATATGTTGCTACATTCACAAATTTCACACGTCATGCGGCTGTATTCAACAGCCTTCTGCCCCATATGCGGCTATATTCACAGAGCTTTCTGACTCGATATGCGGCTATATTCACAGAGCTTTCTGACTGGATATGCGGCTATATTCACAGAGCTTTCTGACTGGATATGCGGCTATATTCACAGAGCTTTCTGACTGGATATGCGGCTATATTCACAGAGCTTTCTGACTTGATATGTGGCTATATTCACAAGGACTGCTCATGGCCTTGTGATCGTACATCCATAAATGTTCAGCCTTTTGGCTGGACTTCACCCTTGCCCAGAGAAGCAGACGCACAGACACACAGACAGACAGACAGGCGGGCGGGCGGGCAGACAGACACAAGCCTGTTGACAGACAGTGACACATTTTCACAAGGCGTTGTTGTGCAACTCCTTCCGCACGAGGTCTGTGCTGCACAGCCATGCAAATATTCCAGCGAACAGAGGTGCCAGTAGCTTCACAATTTACCATTTTTACATCAAATGGAGGGACATTGCTGCTTTTCTTTGGCTGTCTAAGCGTTTTATTGTCGTTCCTACATAACTGTACATTATGCTCTAGTGCTAAAATGTTTTTTTATTGATTTTTTTGTAGATTCATCTGATGACAAAGGAATATAAGGAATATAAGGCCCAAAGCACACAAAATAGTACTTCCCTCTTTCAGTTATGGGTTTGCACTTTGTTGTAGGTCGCTCTGGGGAACAGTGTCTGCCAAATGCATATAATGTAACGTAATGAGCATTCACAGTTAGCCTGAATATTGCACTCCTCTTTCAAGTTTTGTTACTGTTAAAAACGGCCGAATACAGACCCAAATAAGCCTTCAAACAACACTGAAGTCACTGGCAGGCCTGAGTGGTTTTTCCCTCCCCATAGCACTGAAACTCTACAACAAAAGCAAGAGTCCCTGATCTGGATAAGTGTGTGTACAGGAAACGCGCTACGTGGACTTCCTGTACGTTTGCCTGGGCGGCAACGGCAACGGGCGGAAAATCCCCTGACAGGACGGAAACCTGCCGGCAGGTGTCGCTGCAGAGAGAACCGCAGAACACCTGCTCGATTTTGACAGCGGTGGTGACAGGAATGCATCAACGCTTTTAAAACGGTTTATATTAATAGGCTTTCAAGAGACTTCATATGGAAGTTAATTATCTAAGAAATTTTTTTTTAAAAAGTGCAATGCCTGGTATCGGTTTAATTGTGATGTATAATTTCTGTCCACATGCAAATGAATATTACCATAAAAATATAATTAAGAGTCGTATCGGACTTTCAGCAGGTCCAATGTTGGTCTAGGCCAATATCCATATGTCAATATACAGGGCAACGATTAACCATTTGATTTTAAATATTTCTGTTGACTCCATTTTGGATGTTTAAATAGCTGGATTGAATAAATTAAAGCCTATGAGTTGCAGCAAGCTTGCTTAATACTAAAGTATAAAACAAATGCAGATATAACCTACGTTAATTACAACCAATCACGCTATCTTCCACGAAATACTTGGAAATGTAAACTAGTTGCCGCAAGTCAAATGCAGCGCGTGTTAAATAACATTTCATTGCTATTGAATGCATCGAACTCGTGGTTGTGCACTCGAATTAACCTGGCTACCGAATAATAAAACATTTAAGTTATGGGTAACCAATTCGCAGTCGACAAATAGAGAAGTTGAAGTATACAACTACATTTAAATAACGTTAGACATCCAACCATTACATTTCAGCTAACTTAGATCTGTGTTCTAACGTAAGTAAACCAACGTTACTTTTCTATACTGCACGGCACAGAAAGTACATTTTAAGGCGAGCTAACTACTGCAGGAAGGGAAGGCGTCATCTTTAGGGCTACACAAAACATGAAATCACTTAACCTACATAAAGGCCAATTGGCACACTAGAAAAAAACACACGTTGAAAATTACACTTCCTGTCAGTTCGAGTTGAGCATAGAAGCCACTTACTTTCAATTAATTGTTTGAGCTAACTTTTTCCCCCGGTACGAGAAATGCGAATGGGACGTGGAATATTGGTCACGGTTACGTTAAGTCAGTCTGTCGCTGTGCTCAGATCGTAGAGTGACTTACAGTAGAGTTGTGTGGTCCAACTGTGGGGCTCCGCTTTGAGATCGACGGCGTTTTAATCAACTCCTTTCTCTTTCTGGAAAACATCCTTATCGTAGGGTTCGTCAAAACACAACGGCTTCCCCCGGCGCTGCCTTTATGTGCAACCACCACTCTCCGGCTTGGTGTAACGTTACTTTCCGCTCACTTCCCGAACAGCTCCGCCATCAAATCAAACCCGATGCTGTGTAATAAAGCAGCGTTTAAAACAGCCCCGCTAGGTCTCTTCCTGAGCGCTCAGCCGAGAGAGGCATCTGTATTCTCTGCCTGACTGCTGCATCCGCTCAAACTACCACTCCCCCCCCCCGCTTCAAGATGAAGAGAAATAAAAACGGCCATGTGACCAGCTCCTCGCATTTTCATTGGAGGCGCTTCCAGCGCGCGCCCACGGCCAAATAAGTAAGTCTACGCTGCTGTCATCGTTGTTACGACATAGATCGTGTTATGAACAAAACTTTATTTTCGGAAACCGTTTCCCTTCAAGATATTGTTTTGTTAAAAATGGTTAACCTCTACGTTGTCTTGAATAACGGGGTCGGTTAGCGTGTTCTGGTTCAAAGACAGGCATTCGCAAAGCTCGTCTTCGTGAGCCAAACTGGAATAGCAGCAATGAGCCAAAACATCCATTTCAATCACATACAATGTAAAAAGTCAAGATAACTTCAGTTAGCAGTACCAATCGTAAAACAAACGATTGAAATGGTCGTAACCCTACATCAGACCTCAGAGGATAAGCTATATTTTCACTGTCGTCACAGCACGACACTGGGGAGTTCTACAAGAACAACGGTTAAATATTATTTTAAACTGAGATTGCACCACCCATCAATAAATGCTTGTTAAAACGACTTAAATAGAATTAAAACATAATATAAACTCACAAAACGTGTGGAAGTGCAACATGAAGTCACATGTTCAAAGTGGACACATTTGACAGAAGTCTAAACAAAGCAATATGTTGCATTCCAGTCAAAATAAAATGACACTTACTTAGACAGACAAGACAAACATATTTAGGAAGTAATCAACAGATGCTTTTTCAGCAATCTTTGAGTTTTTATTTTGTCGGTCAACAAAATCAAGATTGCAATACAATATTTCCTTCCGTTATGTATAGAAAACTTTTTTTGTGTGTTGTTTTTAGGAATTAGTCAAAAGGCACAATCGTTTACAATATATACACTTTGATCTAAAATATAAATACATAGAAAAACAAAAGCGACCCCAGAAAGTGCAGCTCAACAGTTTTACAGGAAAAATAAACCATAAAATACAATCAGTAGCATTTTTTTTTTTTTTTGTATTTTTTATTACTGTTAGCAATAATTTATATGAATGCGGTATTTGCCAAGGGTAGGGAAGGATGGAGATGGTTTTTGCACATAAAACTTTAAAAGGTGGTAAAATGAGGGCTTACAGCTGTCAGTTAAACATGGGCACAAAACAGACTGCTTATTCCTTTCGGCCATTCTGAGTGCACTTAACTCACAATATTCACAATATTCACAATATCCATTTTCCATTCTGGACTGGTGCGTTTGAGCCTGCAGGGAGCGCCAGATGGGCGGGGTTTAACCTTTTTGGGATCATTTCATTTGTTCCAATACACCAGGCAATGCAGAAAAGTATTTGCGTCCAGGTCTGTTTGGACAAAGATAAAATACTGCATAAGAACAAATAATGCGGTCCAATAAGCTGTAAATATGCAGGTAGCCACCCCTATCTTCTGCGACTGCCATTGACCTGGGGTTTAGATCAGTGTTTTGCAGCATTAGTGCAAAGCCCAGACCTGCCCCAAGACTGCAGAGAACAGGCTCACAAATAGAAATGTAAAAAAAAGTTATTTTCATGAAAAAGATTTTGAGCTTTGCACTAAGAAGGCAAAACCAATATAACTCCTGATGGAAAAAGATGATTTAAAAAAAAAAAAGCCCACAATATCAAGCCTCCAGTAAGAAAAAAACAAGAGCGCTTTTCCAGACAAGAGCAGAACAGAATTTGCAGATCTCTTGTTGTCACCGTTGTCATTGGTTGGTTGAGCTGCAAAAACCCAACCGGACCAGTGCTGTAAAACGACTGGCTAAGACAGGTCACATGGTAAGGCTTCTTCCTGAGAATCACACACAGTGCGTAGCTTCAGGTACAGAACACTTCGTTAGCACTCTGCAATATGAAGTTTCGACTGGAAAAAAAACGAAATAACAAGTCCGGAAAATTGAACTTGGGTCTGGGTCAAAAAAAAAAAAAAAAGAAAAAAAAAAAAAAAAAAAAAATACAAAATGTTCTTGGTTTTTTTTTTTTTAATGAAAAAATGAAAATGAGAAGACCAACCCCACACAGCAGTAAAGAACAGTGCAATATATTTGGTGGCAGGTTACGATACACTTTTTTTTTTGTTTTGTTTGTAAATTAAAAGTCCCTGACACAACCTTTATCTGACTAAACTACAGAACAGGATTATAATTAAAAAAAAAAAAAAAAAATTCCACTAGTGTCCCTTAAATATAAATAACAAATAATTATAGCAACAATAATAATTATACAAACGACAATATTAGTATTGATAAGACAAATTGCTTTCGTCCCATTCTATTTACAGGCGCACAGGACACAAGGCTTGATGTAAAAATATGGGACCTGTTAAAATGTTTCTGTATTTATGACGTTTTTACAGCAGGTCAGTCCACATGGGAAACGCTAACCAGTGATCTGAGGACCTGGTTCTCACACACATACTGAACAGGAGCCCAAGGTCTCATTTATTATTTTTTTATTTTTTATTGACAGTCACACAGATATTATTGCTATGGAAACGCATAGATCTGGGAGAAACCACGTTGTCTCGAGCTCGACTCAAATCACCAACTGCATGCGGGTGAGGCTTACGGACTCGTGCTTCTGATATGTGAGAATTCAGCCCGGGAGGTTCAAAAATCCAACATTAAAAACCAATTCCCCATCATCCAGCGGAAAAAAAAAAATCACTGTGCCCACTTCCCTGAGAATTTGTAATCAAGGAGTGAAACCAAGAACTCATTTTTAATTTTTTATCGAAAGATGAATACAAGTAACAAGCACTGTCCATCACATTTTCCAACAGCTAAGCTCCATGGTTTCGCCTAGGCTGCAATTCAGTTTGGATTGGTGGAATTGGGCAGGAAACCAACCAATGGGGGATGGGCAGAACATCATGTGACCTCGTTAGAACGCTACCTGACCCGTGACCCTACTTGTAGTTCAACACTACAGGACTAAAAAGTATGGGTTGAGTAAGTTAAATATAATCCATAATAAATAACATACCACTGCTCTGAATATAAATATATACATGTGAGTATTTTCATTAATTTATTTTGAAAGACTGCGTTTATTCGCAGCAGTTTCTGAAGGCACGGTTATGAGGGCGGATTCCCTGCGGCTGTGACGTGGTGTCCTGCCGCCCCACAATGCAACACGAGTCCCCCGAACCCCCGCTGAAAACCCCAAACCCCTGACACCGACTCGTCCACTTCTCTACCGGCTGCTCGTCTGACCCCGGACCAGTGACTGGCCAATGAACGACACCGATGGAGAGGTGCAGAGCAGACCGTGTGATTGTTTACACCAATCAGGGGACAGGACAAATAGTCACATATGGCTATGGATCCTATAAACAAAAATAAAATATTTTGTTTCCAAGTCCTTCTAAAGCTCTCTTTGGGAGACAGGGAGTGTGTTTCTTTAGTTTTTATTGGGTGGGGGGGGGGGGGGGGGAGCAGGTCGAAGAAAAAAAAAACTGATTTTAAAAGTCGGGTGTTGGCGTTAGCAGCCGGGATGCAGAGCGAGTTAACCACGGATGCGTGTGGCAAGGCAGGTTTTCCCGGACAACGCAACGGCAAACGGGCCTGAGCCTCAGTCAGCGCCCTCCCAGCTCGCCGCACAGAGCCTCCTGAGATGGCCGCCGCTGGCATCAAAACCCGGCAGGAGAGCCTCCTAAGATGGCCGCCGCTGGCATTAAAACCCGGCAGGAGAGCCTCCTAAGATGGCCGCCGCTGGCATTAAAACCATCCACTCTGCCCAGAGTGTGACCAGAAGCCTGAGGAGGCCTGCAGCTTAGACGCTTTTTTGTTGCTGTTGTTTGTCATAAAAGTATCTAGGTGGAGCTGGCAGGCGGCAGAGGTGGGGCCTGGTCCGCCCCCAATCTCCTTCCCTCTGAACCCCAGGGGATGCAGGGAAGGGGGGCGGTGGGGGCTCCAGGGAGCAGACGTACGGGCAGGAGAGCAGGTTCTAGTCGGTGAAACGGTACTGGATGACCGACTGCCGTTCCGGATTGTTCCGAAACATGTTGTCCAGCACCTCCCGCA
>NC_083764.1:65891272-65923772 GCF_963514075.1 Conger conger | reverse complement strand
GCCGCCATTTGGTGTGCTACACCGCACACAGGCCTGCAACAACCACTTTGAATTGGGGTATTTTAGTTATACTGCCGGCTATAGGGTATTTCATGTCATTGAGGCATTTCATTTCATTGAGGCTTAGCGCCCGGTATCGGTTTGTTTTTGATATTTGAATGTGCAGTTGCAAACTATTTTGTTAAGCGTGATTGAAAACTGAATTGAATGAATACTATACTAAAGGAATTATATTGTGTACATAAGTAAATAGTTCATTACTTTACAAACATGTCAGTGCCTGTGAATGGTTATTTGCAGTTAAGCTTGGGAACATAGTTTCTTTAGAGTGAGCCTTTTAGTAGCCTACACTATAAGCTAAAATACAAATTAAGTTGAAAGCTAATAATTTAAAAGTGAATAAATACCTTGTAGTCATAACAGTCTTGCTATACAGTAATTAATACACAGTGAAAAGACAAAATATACACACACACTTATTGTTAGAGATAACACTTTAGTTAAAGAACTCAGGATAGCTATCCCTATTAATTGCCCGGACAGCAAAGGGGCGCCAAACACTCACACACACGTCATATATCAGCTCTAACACACGTCATATACTAGCTCTCACACACACACACACACACACACACACACACACACACACGTCATATACTCTCACTCTCACTCTCACTCTCACTCTCACTCTCACTCTCACTCTCTCACACACACACACACACACACACACACACACACACACACACACACTCCAGCTCTCAGACTCACCGAACTGCTGTATGGCCCTGTCGGCGCTCCAGGGCAGCTCCAGGGTGACGTGGACCCGGCGGCGCTGGTTCTGCACGCGCCGGTCGGCCTGCAGGGAGATGCCCGAGCTCGCCGCCTCAGAGATGATGGCCACCAGCTGGGGGCGGAGCCAACGTCAGCACAGAGCCACAGCCACAACACCGCCACAGGAGTCCCTTAAAGGGCCTCTCTCCCTCTCCCTCTCCCTCTCACCTTGTCCCCATTCATGAAGCGGCTCTTCTCCTGGATGTTGACGTGGTCGATGGAGCCCTGCTCCGCCCGGGACTCGTACCGCACCACCCCGTCTCGCCTCACCACTCGCCCCTTCCTCCCCGTCATCTGAGAGAGAGAGGGGTCAGAGGTCAGGAGCAGAGAGAGGGGTCAGAGGTCAGGAGCAGAGAGAGGGGTCAGGGAGTCGGGAGTCAGGAGCAGAGAGAGGGGTCAGGGAGTCGGGAGTCAGGAGCAGAGAGAGGGGTCAGAGGTCAGGAGCAGAGAGATGGGTCAGAGGTCAGGAGCAGAGAGAGGGGTCAGGGAGTCAGGAGCAGAGAGAGGGCTCAGGGAGTCAGGAGCAGAGAGAGGGGTCAGAGCCAGGAGCAGAGAGGGGTCAGAGGTCAGGATCTCACCTCTGAGACTTGCTCAGGACCTCCGAAGCGGTCTATGAGCTCATCCAGGGTGTTCAGAGGTAGTTCTTTTCCCAGCTCCGCAATCTTGTTCAGTAGACCCTGCTTCATTTCTTCTAGTTTCACTGAGGGACACACACACACACAGAAGAACGTTAACACACAAACAGACAGGCAGAAATGCCATCAGCTCTGGCCTGGTTTTCTTTTCTCCCGGGTAATTAACTGAACAATCAGTGCTGATGATTAGTGGCCAGACTGTCTTCACACCTGAGTCCCAGGTAAAGGGAGGGTGGAAAACCAGTTCTCGGTCCTGGGGGACCGTGATTCGATGATCTGCCGGCAGAGCTGGGCGACCTCTACCACGCGCTAGCCAACACTTACAGCAGCATGTTCAATACTGCTAAAAACGAGATTTCACTAAGTCAGCAGGTCACAGAGAACGTGTTCACTTGAACGTCTGAGTAATCGGCAGGTTTGATCAGTCAGCCATGGCTGGTGGGGGCGGGGCATACCGGTGTGGGAGCTGGTGTGGTTGACGAATATGACGTCATCGTTGTCCAATAGGGACTCGGGGGAGGAGTTGGAGTCGCTGTCCAGCCCGTCAGAGTCAGAGCTGCTGTCATCGCTGATGCTGATCACGCCCCCCACCTCCTGACACGCCCGCGGCAGCTTCTGCTGCCTGCCCCGAGGCTTACCTGCGCGCGCACACACATCTATATATATATACACACACACACACACATCAAAATATATACACTCACACACACATTAATATACACTCACACACACACATTAATATATATATATACACACACTCACGTTTCCTCTTGTTTCCAGTTGGTTTCTCCCTTTTTTGCTTCTCTGAGGGGAAGTGCTTCTGCACCAGAGACTGGAAAACACCCCTGGAGAGAGAAGAGCAGCAGGGACATTACACCACATCACACACTACATTGCACTACATTACACACTACATTATACTACATTACACTACACTGCACCACATTACATTACACTACAGTACACCACACACTACATTACATTACACTACAATACACCACATCACACTACATTACACCACACACTACATTACACCACATCACACACTACACTACACATTACACTACACTACATCACCGCCTGTGGCGGCCTGTAGCGTAGTGGTTAAGGTAAATGACTGGGACACGCAAGGTCAGTGGTTCTAATCCCGGTGTGACCACAATAAGATCCGCACAGCCGTTGAGCCCTTGAGCAAGTCCCTTAACCCTGCATTGCTCCAGGGGAGGATTGTCTCCTGCTTAGTCTAATCAACTGAACGTCGCTCTGGATAAGAGCGTCTGCCAAATGCCATTAATGTAATGTAATTACATTACACTAAGCTACCGTTCATTTCTCTACATTACACGACATTACACCACTGTTCATTAAACTACATTACGCTACTGTTCACTACACAGAGACCTTTCTCCTGCTGTGTCTGAATGCCACACAGGTACAAACATGTACAAACACGTACACCATCAGCTCCATGTGAGGGGACATGCAACACACGCACACGCAAATGAACTTTGACCCAGCTGAAAAGAAAGATGAGCGCCATGGAGACCATGTGGTAGGACAGGGAGGAAGAGGAGCAGGACAGGGAGGAAGAGGAGCAGGAAAGGGCCACAGCGGACCAGCAGCCTGTCTCCGGGGCCTAAATCTGCCCGGCAACAGGGCCCACTTCAATCCCAAAACTTCTCCCCCCCCACTCACTCGGCGGCGGAGACGAAGCGGTCCAGGTGTCCGTCGTTCTCGTCCAGGACCTCTCGGGTACGAGCCTCTCCTGTGGACTGCAGGCCAATCACGATGCACTGGGGGCGGAGTCAGAGGGAGGCCCGTTAGCTCATCCACGCAGCCAGGTCACGTACGGCTGTGTGGCAGCCGGTGGGTGTAGCGATAAGAGCCTAATCAACAACAGCCTGTCGCCTAGTCGCTAAGGTACATGACTGGGACCCGCAAGGTCGATCCCTGGCATAGCCACAATAAGATCCGCTCAGCTAATGGGCCCTTGAGCAAGGCCCTGAACCCCACAGGGGGGACAGTCTCCTGCTTAGTCTAATCAACTGCATGGTATCCTGTCATTGCTGGTGTGTGTGTGTGTGTGTGAGAATGAGAGGCATCAATTCTGCGGTAGGTTAGCAGGATCTGCGGTTGATTGGTGGTATTGTTTGGCGGTATATGCTGTTGGGCACGGCTGGTTGGCGGTATCGGCTGGTTGGCGGTACGGTTGGGGGTACGGTTGGTTGGCGGTACGGTTGGGGGTACGGTTGGTTGGCGGTACGGTTGGCGGTATCGGCTGGTTGGCGGTATGGCTGGTTGGCGGTACGGTTGGTTGGCGGTATGGCTGGTTGGCGGTATGGCTGGTTGGCGGTACGGTTGGTTGGCGGTACGGTTGGTTGGCGGTACGGTTGGGGGTACGGCTGGTTGGCGGTACGGTTGGTTGGGGGTACGGTTGGTTGGCTGTACGGTTGGGGGTATGGTTGGTTGGCGGTACGGTTGGTTGGCGGTACGGTTGGGGGTACGGTTGGTTGGCGGTACGGTTGGGGGTACGGTTGGTTGGCGGTATGGCTGGTTGGCGGTACGGTTGGGGGTACGGTTGGTTGGCGGTACGGTTGGGGGTACGGTTGGTTGGCGGTATGGCTGGTTGGGGGTACGGTTGGTTGGCGGTACGGTTGGGGGTACGGTTGGTTGGCGGTATGGCTGGTTGGCAGTACGTTTGGTTGGAGGTATGGCTGGTTGGCGGTACGGTTGGGGGTACGGTTGGTTGGCGGTATGGCTGGTTGGCGGTACGGTTGGGGGTACGGTTGGTTGGCGGTACGGTTGGGGGTACGGTTGGTTGGCGGTACGGTTGGGGGTACGGTTGGTTGGGGGTACGGCTGGTTGGCGGTACGGCTGGTTGGCGGTACGGCTGGTTGGCGGTACGGTTGGGGGTATGGTTGGTTGGCGGTACGGTTGGGGGTACGGTTGGTTGGCGGTACGGTTGGGGGTACGGTTGGTTGGCGGTACGGTTGGGGGTACGGTTGGTTGGCGGTACGGTTGGGGGTACGGTTGGTTGGCGGTATGGCTGGTTGGCGGTATGTTTGGTTGGCGGTACGGTTGGGGGTACGGTTGGTTGGCGGTATGGCTGGTTGGCGGTACGGTTGGGGGTACGGTTGGTTGGCGGTACGGTTGGGGGTACGGTTGGTTGGCGGTATGGCTGGTTGGCGGTATGTTTGGTTGGCGGTACGGTTGGGGGTACGGTTGGTTGGCGGTACGGTTGGGGGTACGGCTGGTTGGCGGTACGGTTGGTTGGGGGTACGGTTGGTTGGCTGTACGGTTGGGGGTATGGTTGGTTGGCGGTACGGTTGGTTGGGGGTATGGTTGGTTGGCGGTACGGTTGGCGGTACGGTTGGTTGGCTGTACGGTTGGGGGTATGGTTGGTTGGCGGTACGGTTGGTTGGCTGTACGGTTGGGGGTATGGTTGGTTGGCGGTACGGTTGGTTGGCGGTACGGTTGGCGGTACGGTTGGTTGGCGGTACGGCTGGTTGGGGGTACGGTTGGTTGGCGGTACGGTTGGGGGTACGGTTGGTTGGCGGTACGGTTGGGGGTACGGTTGGTTGGCTGTACGGTTGGGGGTACGGTTGGTTGGGGGTACGGTTGGGGGCGGTACGGTTGGGGGTACGGTTGGGGGCGGTACGGTTGGGGGTACGGTTGGTTGGGGGTACGGTTGGTTGGCGGTACGGTTGGGGGTACGGTTGGTTGGCGGTACGGTTGGGGGTACGGTTTGTTGGCGGTACGGTTGGGGGTACGGCTGGTTGGGGGTACGGTTGGTTGGGGGTACGGTTGGTTGGGGGTACGGTTGGTTGGCGGTACGGTTGGGGGTACGGCTGGTTGGGGGTACGGTTGGTTGGGGGTACGGTTGGTTGGCGGTACGGTTGGGGGTACGGCGCTCACCTTGCCCTGCTGCAGCTCGCTCTGGGCTAGCTCCACCAGGCGGCGCACCTTGGCGGCGATGCACAGGTACTTGAAGAAGCGCTGGTGTGAGGACCAGAACTGGGCCCACAGAGCCTTCCTGGAGAGGGGCAGCCCCAGCTCACCCGCTGCCCGCGAGAACACCACCAACGCCTCCGCCCACTGAGGGAGGGAGAGAGGGGGGGGGGGGGGAGAGGGAGAGAGAGGGGGGAGAGAGAGAGGGGGGGAGAAGGAGAGGAGAGAGGTGCCGCAGAACATAAAAAAACAATTCAAATCATAAAGCCTTGGCAGCAGTGTAAAGTGTGTAAAGTGTGTAAAGTGTAAAGACGGCGGGGCGCTCACCAGCCGGGCGGCCTTGTTGTAGACCAGCTTGAAGTCGTCGTCCAGCCCGATCTCCTCGATGCGGAAGGACACGCCCGAGAAGCTCAGCTGCCGCGCCATGTACATCCCGCTCACCTTCATATCCATGGCAACGATCTCCATGGCGCCCACGCCCCTGCGTCACGGCAACGTACAGGAACAGGTTACAACCGAGTTTCATACTTTAGCCTGGTGCTAAAGGGCGTGCCTTGGGAAGGCTAGTCTGCGTACTGGTTTTTGCTCCAACCTTACTTTATAACTACACTGGTTCCCTCCTGCACTTGACCACAGTAGAACCTGTAGGATACACTTGCCGTCTGAGTATGTGGATGGTGCCCATAAAAACAACAAGATTTAAAAACTACAAGGTAGGAAATAAGATGGCAATTCCATAAAGCTGGGTTTTCAATTGAGACCGTTCCAAAGCCCAAGGGCCACACCACCTTCGGTTTTTGGCACAGACGTTGGAACAGGCAGTCGAGAGACATCACACCGGCATTACTCGGCAGCAGCATTGTCTGTGATAGCCGGCATAAGCTGGCACCACGGGCGGCCAGATCTTACCTCTTCTCGATGGCGTGCAGAAACTCGTCAAACTTCCTGAAGGGGGTGCCCTCGCCCCAGATCCCCAGACGACTCATGTAGATCATGTTCTTTGGCTCAGAGGCACCTGTGGTGGGGGGGGGGGGGGGGCGCAAAAGAGCGAGTCAATCACCCACCAACACTTTACCCACAATCCCTCAGGACTGAAGATCTGCCCTTATGAGACAGAGGCCAGTGGGATTCAAACCCCAAACATTCTGGGTTAGGTTCCCAACTGTGACATTATACTAATTACCAATTCAATTCAGTTACAGAGGAAAAAGGCAACACACACACACACACACACCTGTGGCGCTTGCGTAGACAACGCGGGCCAGGGGCAGCTTGTTCTGAAGGTCCAGGACAGCTTTGCCCATCTTGGTGGATGTGGCATTTTTGGCTTTGTGGCATTCGTCGAACACAATCTGGGAAGGGCCGTTGTCAAGGAAACGCATCCAAGATAACATTCCTTTGAGTCATTTTTTCATTTTTCACAAAATTTTATCCGCCAATAAAAACACATGGAAGAACAACTTCAGACAGATTTAACGACAAGAACAGGCCTTCAGCCCACCAACGCCCGCCTTTTCCCACCACTAAAGTGTACCTATGGCTTAGTTTGCCTAAAAACTCAATAGTATCTAGCATCTTGTCAAGCCTGATCTTGTAAGACCCCCAGTGTTACTGCCTCCACTACATACCCTGGCAAGCTATTCCACACAGTGACCACTCATTACATGAAACAAATACTTAATATCTGTGCAGATATCTGCGCCCTCTACCAATTTCCATTTATTCCCCCTCGTTCTGCTACACAAACTCACCCTCACTCGCCTGCAGTTCACTTGATTGATTCCTTGAATGAATTTAAAAGCCTCAATCAAATCCCCCCTAAATCTCCTTTTTTTTTTTTTTTTTTTAATGAAGCTTAACGAGCTTAAAGCACCTTGATTCTTCCCTCACAA
This sequence comes from Conger conger, assembly GCF_963514075.1. NCBI lineage: Eukaryota > Metazoa > Chordata > Actinopteri > Anguilliformes > Congridae > Conger > Conger conger. The sequence continues at coordinate 65,916,466 of NC_083764.1, read as the reverse complement.
CTTTTAACTTTTATACATGGAGTCAATCTAGTTGCCCTTCTTTGAACCTTTTCCAGCACCTCTATATCTCCAGTTTCAGAGTTTCTGCCTCGTCTACATAGCGTGGCGAGCTGGCCGTTCCCCCTCAGGCGTGACGGTGAAGGTGTGGGAGCTGCAGCGCGCGGTCCGCTCTGCGCCAGACGCTTTACTCAGGATACGACGCCGTCGAACCCGGGCCGGCACCAGTCCAGGATCTGCTTCAGCCGCGTCCGGTGCTGCCCGCCCGCCTGGCTCTCTCCAATCAGGGCGGAGTATGTGGCGAAGAGCACGCCCTCCGAGGTAGTGGTGTCACCGTACTTAATCTGGGGACGGGCACAGAGGGAGGCGTCACTCTATGGTCACTCTATGGCCACACTAATTGAAATACATCCTATAGCGTCGGGCCTAGGGGCTAAGGTGCATGACTGGGACCGGGAAGGTTGGTGGTTCAAGCCCCAGTGTAGCCACTGCAGGATCCACGCAGCTGTTGGGCCCTTAACCCTGCACGGCTCCAGGGGGGGTTAGAACCCTGCTTAGTCTAATCATTTTTTGAAAAACATTTTGACATTAAAATAACTGTATTGTAGCTGTAATGATAACAGTGATCAGGGCTCTGCTGTTAAAGAGTGCAGTTAAACTCAAGTCAATGGCAATGTGTGGAATTGTGGGAAAGGTGGCAGCTGGTGGAGGACCCGGAACTAGCAGCGTGTGGAATTGTGGGAAAGCTTGCAGCTGGTGGAGGACCCGGGCCCAGCAGTGTGTGGAATTGTGGGAAAGCTTGCAGCTGGTGGAGGACCTGCCTTGTTTAAGGCGTGGACAGGGAGGTTGGGCGCGTCGATGTCTCTCAGGTCTCGCTCCGCATCGTACTTCAGGTCGTTGGACACGCTGAACCTGCAGGGGGGTAAAAACCAAACCTCAGCTCGGGACAGCAGCCTGGCGGAGGAACCAGAAAGGGAACGTTTGTTCGGGCAGACGTTTCGGGCGAATTCCGGCAGTACTTTACCACAGCGCTTTCCTCCGACCCTTCAGGAAGTTCTCCAAGATCACCCCGGCAACCGTGCGGCCCTTCCCCACCCCCGCTCCGTCTCCGATGAGGAATCCCGCCCTCTGCCCGTTCTTCAGGATCACCTGGTGTTGCTGTGGGGGGGAGGAGCCACGGTGAGACACGCCCACAGGACAAGTGTAGATCGCCGGAGAGAGATATTTCCAATTTTTGTGAATTTGACCAAAGCTCAAATCAGGGTTGTATTTTTCACTCCTGTCCAATTACATTTAACAGGCGCTTGACTGGGACCTGGAAGATTGGAGGTTAAAGCCGCCAGTATGGCCACAATAAGATCTGTGCAGCTGTTGGGATTTGAGCAAGGCCCTTAACAGCCCACATTGGGGGGGAATTGATTCCTGCTTAGTCTCATCAACTGTATGTGGCTTCGGATAAAAGTGTCAGCTAACCGACTGTAATGTAATGTATTTGGTGTGGAATTACCTGGCAGGCATAAACAATGACTTCCAGCTGCAGGGCTGACAGCAGGCCATGGTTGATGGTTGCCGCGGGGATGGACAGAGTGTAGGTGATGTCAGGCGGTGGAACACTGGAGAGGGTGTTGGTTTCCACAACGATATCCGGGTGAGAGATTCCGATGGTGGCTGCATTGACAAGGAGAACAGGTCTAATGTGTGAGGTCACAGATGTGATAAGAATGTTCTTTCACAGAGCATTCTAATGCTGATGTCACAATCACTACTGTTTACTAAGAGCAGTGTTCTAGAATTATGAAAAAGCATTCCAAAAAACTTGCTCTGCAAAAAGGGCTAATGAAGCAAATATAGTGTGTGTGTCTAGTGTATATGGACATGGTGTGTGTGTGTGAGGACGTACATTTGGATGGTTTGTACTCGGCGTATGTGTCAGCGTGTCCGAGCTCCTCTGACTCTTCCTCGTCAGCATCCTCCTCTTCCTCTGGCTGACGCAGCGGAGCCGAAGGAATCTGCAGAGAGAGGCCTTTAGTGTGAGGGAGTGTGTGTGTGTGTGTGTGTGTGTGTGTGTGTGCGCGTGAGTGAGAGAGAGAGAGCATGTGTGTGTGTGTGGGTGTGTGTGTGAGACAGAGTGTGTGTGTGCATGCGTGAGAGTGAGAGAGTTAGTGAGTGAGAGAGTGAGAGAGTGAGTGAGTGAGTGAGTGAGTGAGTGAGTGAGTGAGTGAGTGAGTGAGTGAGTGAGAGAGTGAGTGAGTGAGAGAGTGAGAGAGTGAGAGAGTGAGAGAGTGAGAGAGTGAGTGAGTGAGTGAGTGAGTGAGAGAGTCTGCAGGAACAGGAGAGAAAAGCAGTCTGGGCTCTCAGTGCCCAACAGGAGGACAGAACGGAGCGCACAGGGTTTCCCACAGCCCCAGCAGGGGCAGGGCCACGCCCACCCACGGAGGGGGAGGGGCTACCTGGAGTGCTCCCAGGGGGGGGTTGCTGATGATGGCGGCGATTTCCTCCAATGAGCCGAGACCCTGAAAACGGCTGGGGTTCTGCTGCAAACACAACCAACAGGACTGTAAACAAGGCTGGGGTTCTGCTGCAAACACAACCAACAGGACTGTAAACAAGGCTGGGGTTCTGCTGCGAACACAACCAACAGGACGGTAAACAAGGCTAGGGTTCTGCTGCAAACACAACCAACAGGACTGTAAACAAGGCTGGGGTTCTGCTGCAAACACAACCAACAGGACTGTAAACAAGGCTGGGGTTCTGCTGCAAACACAACCAACAGGACTGTAAACAAGGCTGGGGTTCTGCTGCGAACACAACCAACAGGACGGTAAACAAGGCTAGGGTTCTGCTGCAAACACAACCAACAGGACTGTAAACAAGGCTGGGGTTCTGCTGCAAACACAACCAACAGGACTGTAAACAAGGCTGGGGTTCTGCTGCGAACACAACCAACAGGACTGTAAACAAGGCTGGGGTTCTGCTGCAAACACAACCAACAGGACTGTAAACAAGGCTGGGGTTCTGCTGCAAACACAACCAACAGGACTGTAAACAAGGCTGGGGTTCTGCTGCAAACACAACCAACAGGACTGTAAACGAGGCTGGGGTTCTGCTGCGAACACAACCAACAGGACTGTAAACAAGGCTGGGGTTCTGCTGCAAACACAACCAACAGGACCGTAAACAAGGCTGGGGTTCTGCTGCAAACACAACCAACAGGACCGTAAACAAGGCTGGGGTACTGCTGAAAACACAACCAACAGGACCGTAAACAAGGCTGGGGTACTGCTGCTGCAAACACAACCAACAGGACCGTAAACAAGGCTGGGGTTCTGCTGCGAACACAACCAACAGGACTGTAAACAAGGCTGGGGTACTGCTGCTGCAAACACAACCAACAGGACCGTAAACAAGGCTGGGGTTCTGCTGCGAACACAACCAACAGGACCGTAAACAAGGCTGGGGTTCTGCTGCGAACACAACCAACAGGACCTTAAACAAGGCTGGGGTACTGCTGCTGCGAACACAACCAACAGGACCGTAAAATGGGGCTGCTGACCAAATAAAGGGAACCACAAATCAGAGGCAACTAAAAGAACAAGTGAACAGAAGGATGGGGGGTGGTTCCAGGCTCAGATGCTGACCAGGCCATGGAAACTTCTGGAAGGAATGGCTTGGCATGGCATATAAAACAACAAGAGCAAACTGGTGTGTGTGTGTGTGTGTGTTTGTGCAGCATGCTTGTGTGTGTGTGAGTGAGTGTATAGTAGAGGACACTATGTGTATAGTATATGTACAGTGTGTTTAGTGTGTGTGTGTATAGTACATTTGCATTGTGTGTATGTCGTGTGTGTGTGTGTGTGTGTATAGTGTGTTCTCACCTCGTGGTGGTTCTGTGCTGGTGTGTATAGTATGTGTGCAGTGTACATACGTAGTGTGTGTAGTGTATGTGTATATTACCTGTATACTCTGTAGTGTAAATGTATACAGTTTGGGTGTATATATGTGTATATGTGCTGTATACAGTGTGGGTGTATAGTGTGTATATGTGATGTATACCGTGTGGGTGTATATATGTGTATGTGTGCTGTATACAGTGTGGGTGTATAGTGTGTATATGTGATGTATACAGTGTGGGTGTATATATATGTGTATATGTGCTGTATACAGTGTGGGTGTATAGTGTGTATATGTGCTGTATACAGTGCAGGTGTATAGTGTGTATATGTGCTGTATACAGTGCGGGTGTATAGTGTGTATATGTGCTGTATACAGTGTGGGTGTATAGTGTGTATATGTGCTGTATACAGTGTGGGTGTATATATGTGTATATGTGCTGTATACAGTGTGGGTGTATATATGTGTATGTGTGCTGTATACAGTGTGGGTGTATATATGTGTATGTGTGCTGTATACAGTGTGGGTGTATAGTGTGTATATGTGCTGTATACAGTGTGGGTGTATATATGTGTATGTGTGCTGTATACAGTGCGGGTGTATAGTGTGTATATGTGCTGTATACAGTGCGGTGTATAGTGTGTATATGTGCTCACCTCTTGTTGGTACTAAGTGTATAGTATGTGCATAGTGTGCAGTGTGTGGGTATAGTGAGTACAGTGTATGTACATTGTATAATGCATGTGTAGTGCGCAAGTGTGCGAGTATGTGAGCAGTGCGAGAGTAGTGTGTGAGTAGCGTGTGAGTAGCGTGTGAGTAGCGTGTGAGTAGCGTGTGAGTAGCGTGTGAGTAGTGTGTGAGCGTGCGAGAGTAGTGTGTGAGTAGCATGTGAGTAGCGTGTGAGTAGTGTGTGAGTAGCGTGTGAGTAGCGTGTGAGTAGCGTGTGAGTAGCGTGTGAGTAGCGTGTGAGTAGTGGGCCCTCACCTCTTGCTGGCCCTGCGTGGGGGTGCTCACGTCCCAGATGGTGGGCAATTGCGTCAGGCTGTCGAAGCTTTGAGCGTCGGCGTACTCCGACAGGGAGTCGGGCGGAGAGGAGAACAGGGAGTTGTTGGAGAGGTCACCGATGGAGAAATCCTGCAAGGAGACAAAATGCCAGACAAAGGGGGGTTAGCACAAGGCTAACGCCCTAGCAGCACATCAGCTATTCACATGGCTAACGCCCTAGCAGCACATCAGCTATTCACATGGCTAACGCCCTAGCAGCACATGAGCTTTTCACATTGACAAGGCTAATGCCCTAGCAGCACATCAGCTATTCAAATGCACAAGGCTACATACCACAAAGAACCCAGAGCCAATTAAACAACTGCAAGTGACACTTTCATTATTTTTAAGCCTTGTGAAAAGCACGCATCCACATCAATGCTTTTTAAAGGGAGGAACATGATGGTTGAGGGAGAGTCATTTACGGCACTGCACACGTGTGTGGGTAGAGGCTTCAAAACCACTCACCTGCTGCAGGAAGCACCTGCAGAAACCACGAGAGACGGGGCCACGCCACACACTCTCTCACACACACACACACACACACACACACACACACACACACACACACACACAGCTAATCACAGTAATCAGCAGGCACGGTGGCAGACTGGTAACCTAAAAGATCCAGAGATCCTGAGTGCAGCAGGCTGGACCTGCCCCTGTGTGAGTGCAACAGCACCACCTGCTGTCCAGGACCAGAAGCACCACACAGAGGCTCTAACAGGCTCACAGAGAGGCTCTAACAGGCTCACAGAGGAACCTCACAGAGACTAAAACAGTCTTACAGAGTTCTGTCCTCAGCATGTGACCCATTCTAGTTACGTAGGAGCAGTGGGCAGCCACAGTGTAGCACCCGGAGACCAACTCCAATAGCAGCTATACTCAACCCATATACAATACCCATCACTGAGTAAGTGCAGTGACTCAACCCCCATCACTGAGTAAGTGCAGTGACTCAACCCCCATCACTGAGTAAGTGCAGTGACTCAACCCCCATCACAGAGTAAGTGCAGTGACTCAACCCCCATCACAGAGTAAGTGCAGTGACTTAACCCCCATCACAGAGTAATTGCAGTGACTTAACCCCCATCACAGAGTAAGTGCAGTGACTTAACCCCCATCACAGAGTAAGTGCAGTGACTTAACCCCCATCACAGAGTAAGTGCAGTGACTCAACCCCCATCACAGAGTAATTGCACACACAGTCGGTGTTCCGGGCGAACAGACACGAGAGGGAACCGGACTCCTACCTGAGGAAAGTCGATGTTCTGGGCGAACCCGAGGCCTGAAGACTCGCTGGCCTCAGGGAAGAGCGAGGTGCTGAAGGCCTCTGCGCGCGCGGCTGCCGGGGCATTCGAGTGGTACTGCCTGGAAATAAGCACATTTCAGCAGGGAGCTGAGCTTAGTCACCTCAGAACGCCATAAAATCAAAGTACAAACAAGTACAAACAGACTGAAATATCAAAGAGTCAAGAGTGTGCCTCTGGCCAGTGGTGATGTCAGTAACATCTAAATCTCCGACGCCTTCCCCTCTTCTTCTTAACCCTCAAAAAAGGGGCCTCGTGGTTAAGGTATGCGACTTGGACCAGGAAGGCTGGCGTGTCCATGATTCTGACTGCTGTTGGGCCCCTCTAGCTGAATTTGAACAGGATTAATCACAAAATAATAAAATGTCACCAACGGGAGCTCCCCCCCCCCCCCCCCCAGTTACATTGCACATATTGTGTATTCCACTGGTGCTGCCACTCTCCAGTGATCAACCAATCAGTCCATCGACTGCCTTTCGTAGCTCCCGCCCCCGCGGGCGCCGTTGCCAGGCACCGCCCTATCGGGGGGATTCCTCACGAGTGGCATCGCGGTGGTGGTTGAGGAAACGAGAGGAGCCAGAGTGGCCCCTGAGCAAACCACCGCAAGCCTGCCCGCCATGAACAACTTCCTCACTGGAGTCCCCATCAGGAAGGGCTGTGTGCCCTTTAACAAACTCGTGTAGAATAATCAGATAAACTGACCAAGTAGCAATGCCACAGTTTTGCCAACTGGAGCACCGAGAATAGTCAAATTAATTATACGCAAGTACGGTAATTACAGCGTATAGCACACGTGGCTAGAATATACCCTTAAAAGCGGCCTTAGCCCTGTGAGTGAAGGGGGACGGGACTCACTGCTGTGTGGAAGTCATACGCAAAGGAGGGAGACAGACAGACAGACACTCACTGGTGTGTGGGTTGCATAGAGTAGTGGAATTCGTAGGCTGACGGCTGTGCCACATCCCAGGAGCTGCAGGGGAACATCTGGTCCTGCAGGAGGGGGGACACCCAAAAATCACAACACAACTTCACAAGGAGTCAGTGCTCCAGCACAAGAGCATCTGAAGACCAGCGCACTCACTGAACGTGACAACATCAGAACATCCAAGCCACATAGATCAATGTGCCTACCTCTAAATGACTATTATAGCACTCTCTCTCTCTCATATATATATATATATATATATATATACACATATACACACACATGTAGATACATTTCCCTGTATAGTTCTCTCTCTCTTCCCCCCCCCCCGCAACGTACCCAGACGAGATGTTCGTACCCAGACGAGATTTCATTTTCATTTTTACGTGAGCAAAATGTGTTAGCCGAGCATAAAGGCTCGAAGCCTACGGGAGTCAGTAACTGTAGACCTTCTCTGAAAAAAAAAACAACACATTTCAAATACACATGATACTGTGTGTAAATAAGACAGTTTCGGAGTTGCTGTAAGGTGTATTTCTTCACTGTGATGTAGGCTACTGACTCCTATAGGCTTGAAGTGTTCATGCTAAGCTCACATGGAAACCGAGCCAGTGAATGCACAAAAATGAAAATGCGGCTTCACGAATCTACTGTTCCCAGAATGCACTGCGCACGCCGGACACTGTACCTCCAGTGCAGAGTGCAGGAGAGGCGAGGCGGGCGGCCTGTAGGGGCCGCCGTCCAGCTGCGGACCATCGGGGTGCAGGTAGGTCTCCTCGTCCATGGCAGGAGACGCGGAGCGGGGAAGGGGGGTGGGGGGGGGGGGGAGGCACAGAGCGTGGGGGGGGGGGGCTCAGGCACAGGCTTCACACAACATGGCCACACCGCACTGGACCCCCTAGCACAGAGTCAGAGACGCCATCCCTGAGAGAGAGAGAGAGAGAGAGAGAGACTTTTAGTCACCACACCACCCCTTCTCCAATCTGAAACCCCTAGGCCCCCTGGCCCCCTAGCCCCCCTCCACGACGCCCCAAACAGGCAGTGCCTGCCCTCGAGGGACGAGCGATTGACAAACGGTTCAATGTAATTACCGTCACCCGCCTCCCAAAACGGCCGCTTCCCGTAAAGATACAGAGACGATGCTGGAAAGCGGGATATTATCGGAGAACAGTGAGGCGCGGGTGGGGGCTGGAGGCCGCAGGGGGGTGGGGGGGGGGGAGATAAACGCCCACACGAAGGAAAGGAGAAAACGCAAAAAGAGAAAGAACACAAATGAAAGGGGAAGCAGAAAAAAGGAATATTAAAAAAGAAAGTGAGAATGAAATCCATGCATGAACAAAAGAAAAGTTACATGAGAGAGTGAGAGAGAGAGAGAGAGACGCCTTTGCCCCTGAACCGGCATTCTGAGCGCCCATACAGGTGCAGCCGGTAGCCTAGTGCTAAGGTACAAGGCCCTTAACCCTTGTCCCCGGGGTAGTACGATCAACTGTCACTGGCTTTGGATAAAAGCGTCAGCCAAATAACTAATGTAGCATTATGTACTCTGCTGTGCTCATGGGATACGTGAGAGTGTCCGGTGACCTCCTGGCCTCAAAGGAAACCATTCACAACCAATCACTGACTTCTGGGGGGGAAAAAACTATGGCTGATACAAAGTAATAAGGCATTGCATGCAAAAGATGGCTTCATACTTTGATAAAGGGGTATAATGAGCCAACTTGGTTCCAGCGCTACAGTGGGAAAGGGCTATAATGAGCCAGCCCGGTTCAGCTCTACAGTGGGAAAGGGCTATAATGAGCCAACCCGATTCAGCTCTACAGTGGGAAAGGGAGTATCAACAGCCTTAGCTGGTGATCCAGAAACGTTAACGGGAAATAAAAACACAGTGCTATTTTTATTTCACAAAGGCCAGCTCAGTTTCTCACAGCAAATCACAACAGTACAATAGAAGTGTGCTTGAGGGTGAACACAATGATTGCCCAACACCTTTTTTTTTTGGAAAAGGCTACCCTTGTTAATAGAAGAAAAGTTCAGCTAAGAGAGAGGGGGAGAACACCGTTCCACTCGAAAGGCCCTTCGGCTAATCGTGGGACTAAAAAAACGTACGGGTATAACACGCATTTAGGAACCAGTCTAATCTCCTTCATTCGTGCTTTTATTAACCGTGTGAGAGATCTGTTCTCTTGCTGTCAAGCGAAACAATCCTCACGGCAATATTGAGGATGGCGCTGGCTGCAACCGCAACACCACCACCATCAAACAAACAACATTCAATTGCCTTTTTCAATACAATGGTCTCAATACAATCTGGCAGTCTCCCGCCATGTTAACCAAACGAACAGGGCGCAATGCCACGGGATGATTCAGCGCCTTTGAAAACTAACCAATTATCCGACCCTGTGAAAGACCATACCCACATCAAATGTATATATTCGATATATACTGTACATGCGGAAGTGACCGGCGAATGCAATAGCGCACAGTCAATGCCTCAATTAACATGGCCAGGCCCGACTGTGTGAGAGATTGGAGATTCAAATAGCAGGCCAAATAGTACATCATGTACAACGCTGCTTCGGGCACAAGAACGAATAACACTTCTCTGGCACTGAACTTTTTTCCCCCCGTGTTAAACTAGTTTCCCATTTGGGGTGTGTATGTGACAAACTTCTCAGCAACAAACTTCTGAATTTGAAAAGAAGACAGGGGACTGTTCCAATTCGAAGCATCGCGTTAATTCTTCAGTAACGGAAACGGCTGACTAAAAATCAAAACTAAACACGTTGTCAAATGTTCTGGTAAATTCCAAAGTACCCCAGTCGTCACATTCTAACGGTATTTGTTCCTTTTATAACGTTATTAGACAGTTGACCTTTTCGTCTACGTTACAATTAATTCCCCAACCTCATGGTGGCCTCGTCTTAATTCCACTACGAGAACATACTGTGCCGTTCACCGTCTTATCAGCACCGGGACAGCTATGCACCGGCAGGCTGCCAGAATCTCGGTGCCCAGCTAGCCACCGTTAAAGTTCTGAACTTTAAAGGCAACTTAAAACTCGAGCTAACTTTACACCATACGGAAAATCCGTTGTCTCATTGAGCTTTCCAATGATAATACTCCACGTTTTCCAGCAATTATTATTATTATTATTATTTTTTACAGTTAGCCATAACTAGACTATGCGAACTAACGTTTTAGCAAACTCGCCTAACGTTAGCGAAGTATCCAGAGATCAGGTTTCATTTCATCACAGTAGATGGCTAGTTAACGTTAGCTGCATAGCAAGCGTATTCAGCGTTGAACCAAAAGCAAAATAAATGTGAGGATGAATGTAGCTAGCGGGAGGACCGACTAACTCAGCTGATGTTAGTCAGTTAACAAAACCAGAGGTGAAATATGAGATCACTAGCCAGCTAGCTAGCGCTGTTATTGTAACGTTAGCTAGTGCACATCTTGTCCTTAATGTTTAACGTTAGACTAGCTAGATACCGGCTTAGGTAATATTGGTAAATCATTTTGTAGTAAGTTAAGTTAGCGTTATTGATACACAAGACAAATAAAGTAATCTAATCACAGTAATCACTGCATTTACTAAGATAACGTTGGTTAGCTACTAGCTATGTCACACAAAGGATCCACCTAATGTCTATGGATGGGTAGTCGGCTAGTGTTAGCTAGCCTACCTGGCTAGTTAGCTAGCTACATTCCTATACCTAGATGGTTTATCATTTTGTGAACCAAAATCTATCAAGATATACGGTCATCTAGTTAGTAATATGCCCGATGAAGTATGACAAATATAACAGTTAATATGAATGTCTTAGAAACTTAGGGGAATTATTTGCTAGCTAGCTACACACAGACCTCACTCTGACCAGTATTATAGCTAACGCTGACTATCGAGCTAGTACGAAATTAGCTAGCCTAGCTAGCTATACATATTTTTGCTAACGTTAACCAACTCGTTGCTTTGTCGAAGCTTGACGCGAATACTCACCGAGAATACGAAGCGTTTTCCTCGTCTGGTGACCTTCAACTGAGCCCTTAGTGACAATTGTGTTATTATCGCACAAACCGGGGGGTTTTAATATGTTTTTTTTTTCAAGTGGGCTTGTTTTTTTCACTTCCTGATTGAGGCCGCCATCTTGACTCGGAAAGACGATACTTCCGCTGGTGTCGTCATTCCAAGGCAACTGCTTTGAGCTTGAGGAGCGTTTGTGTCTTTGTTCAGTTTTGTTACACGATTGTGTGCCTGAGTCATTTTACACTGTAACTATGATGCTAATCATTTATTTATTTACTTACTTACTTACTTACCATGGTCTTAAACCACATCATGTTAGAAATAACTATGCATGCCACAGAGTCCAAGCAATTTTGCATTACATGGCAAAAAAAAAGAAATATCCTGATCAAATAAAAAATTGTTTCAAGATTGGAAAAATGAAGTTCTTTCAAAAATGTCCCTGAAACTTATTAACGGAATGCAAATTTGGCATTTTATACCAAATGGTTTGTTTTAGTCGCTACGTGTTCACATTTAGGAGCCTGTTTAATTGTTCATGGGATGCATAGCGATTTCTGACATATTGTGGTTTAAAAGGGTAAATAATCACTCTAAAAGAATGGAATTAACAGCTTGCTGGGATTGCAAATGTGGTTCTAACAACAACAAACAAAAAAACAGCTTGCACAGGGCCAAGGTTGGGAACTAGTGGTTCAGTCAAATCCACGCAGAACACCGCCTCCAGCGGCTCTCAATGATATATTGGGAAATCCTAAAACAGAGACACACAGTGACCCATTTGTGCAGCCATGTTGGTCGAGGTCATGGCAGATCTAGGTCTGTCCCGAAATGTCCCCTTTTCAAAACACACACAAGAGCGAGCCAATGCATGGCATGCACTCAAATGATGCTTGCATAAGAAATGTCTTTAGGGTTCACGATCTACTTTTTTTCTTCAGCTTGTATTGTAAGAAAAACAAATGTGTTTTTCAAAAAATGGAAAAGCACCAGCCCTTAATCATTTTGGGGCATGTATAATGATCAAACATTTGTCAGTGAACAAGTTCTTAAAACTTTGGAAGTTTCAACTTGACTACCGATATTTATGTACACATTTATGAATGGGCTGAACGTTCTAAACTTTTCAAAACAAAATAAATACTTAAGCTCCCTCTGTTGGAGACAGAGTGTAACAGCATCCGAACGACTGGCGCACACAACAGTGCGATTCACTTGATAAACGTTTTTGACGGCGACATTGATTTTGTTTCCCTGTTCCCACTCGCTGCCACAACTTGCGGCAAAAAAACAAATAAACCCAAGAGTTCATTTAAACTGCTAAAGCGACAAGAAAGAGAGAGAATATGCTCACAGCGTCTCTCCTCATTCTATTCCTCAGAATATTACATTACTTGCAGTGGTCATCAAAGTGCCATAATGCGTGGTAAAGCAGATTGGGCTCAGGTACAAAGTTCTATTGCGCTTCTTGTAGAAAGAGGACGACAGTCATATCGCGACGGAGACGCCGTTATGGTGGACTTTGAAAGCAAAGCCGCGTGGAATCTGACGCGACATTGCACGTTACCCAATCCCAGTGGGAAACTTTAGTCTGGGTGACTGTTAAAGTCTGGCTTCATTCCTCCAGGGGAGACGGGACACCAGCATGCGGCACGACAAAAAACATTTTTAACATTGAAGATTCGCCATTTGGATCTGCGTTTTTATTTAAGCGTTTTATTTTGCCTTTTTTAATTTGATTGTTTTGTAGGTTACGCGGTGCTGTTAAAAGCAGTAGTTCCCCTTGGTGTGCATTAGCCTACCGAGCGTCGTGATTCACTATTAATTTACGGAAATGAATATACCGCAGGAAATATGTGTTTATTTCTTTTCTTTGTCAGCGCTCCTGGTACTATACACCATGAACAACGTTCCAGTCCTCCAACAGTAAGTGGAAATCTGCCCATTTTCTCATATGAAGTCCAACATTATAATAATGAAAAATGTATTCATGACGGGAGAGGAATTAAGCAGGCTAGTACTGCTTTATGTGATGTGATATCGTGATGTGTCAGATTTAAGCAGCGCTACTCAACTCCATGTCCTGCGGGCCGCAGTGTCTGCAGGTATTTGCTTCAACCGTGCGCTACACTACCTGATTTCACTAATTAGACTATGAGCGCTGAAAATGAGGGTTACATTTAATTTAATGTAGTGACTTTATCTACCACTTGGGGGCTCACTAACGACAAACCTGTAAACTGAAAACGTAAGGAACACGGGTAGCTAAGAGTTAAATTTATAGTGACCAATATCTTGTTATTTATTGATATAATAATAATAATAATAATAATAATAATAATAATAATAATAGTTAAATTCGGCCAAGTGAATATGTGGACGTACGTATTTGTTCTTCAATATAATAAATAATAATACGATTTATTTACATAGGCTAGCACCTTTCATACATAAAATGTAGCTCAAAGTGCATTTACCTTCCACAGATTTGTACCGTTTTCTTTGGGTACAAATTAGTACTTTTTCCAAGCAAAAAAAAAAAGGTATAAATTATTTATATATTGCTGGCTATGGGTACAATTCAATGTACCTATAGGGTACTGCCCCAGGCAGGGACAAGCTTTTTTTGGGCACTTTTCGTACCTTTATCTCTGAGAGTGTTCTGTACCATAGGCTACAGAGCATAGACTGACGTTTTTTTAATTTTTAACATTGTAAATCATTGTAAAAAAAGTGCCTAAAAATGAACATATGCTTGTCACTGGGGTGGTACCCTATAGCTGCAGAAAATTGTACCCCTAGCCAGCAATATATAATGAATTTTTACCTTTTTTGCTTACTCATTTGTACCCAAAGAGAACATTACTGTACTTTTCGGGGTACAGTTGAGACACTTGATCCTTGAAGAATAAGAATGAGCCTGCACTGTCATTTCTGAGAGTGTAGCAGGAGGCCCCTTAACCCCTTGGATTTGGGAGACTGGGGGAATGGAGTGCCCTGAATGGGCCCTGAATGGGTCCTGAATGGGCCCTGAATGGGTCCTGGGGGCACGCCGCTGCTCTGAACCCATCTGTCCTGTCTGCTCACGGTCTCTGACTCTCGTCTCCCTCAGCCTGTGAGCTCCGGCTGGATTAGCTGTGTTTCAGTTCAGTGTTGCTCACAGAAAACACCTGCACACAGACATACCTGCATGGCACACACACACACACACACACAAATACATTGGTACACATACACGCAGGCATAGACACACACGCAGGCAAACACAGGCACTCTCACACACACACACACACATACACACACTCTCACACACTCTCACACACACACATACTCACACACACACACACTCACACACACAGAAAGCTCAGCAGGAGGAGCAGAGGAGATGATGGGTTTTGGGTTTTGGGGTTTTTGAGTCACGCGTGTCCCTGCAGTCCACAGGTCATCCCTGTCTTCGGAGTCGCCGTGATGCTGCTGGTGTTCCTGGCGGTCCGGCTCGCCGTCCGTCACCGACCCCCTAAAGACCCCCTCTTCTACGGTAGGCCCAGCCATCAGTGTACATCTCACAGAGATGGTTAGGGTAAATGGACTGCGTTAATATAGTGCTGTATAAAGCGCTTTACGAGAGAGGGAATGAGAGAGAGTGGGGGAGAGAGAAGGAGAGAGTGAGAGCATGAGAGAGTGGGGGCAGAGAAGGAGAGAGAGGGAGAGGGAGAGAGAGAGAGAGAGAGAGTGTTTACCGTCCCTGTTCTCCTCTCTCCAGTGTATGTGGAGTTTTCCTTCACCTGTGTGATCAGCCTGGTCATGGCCCTGGAGCAGGAGGGCTACACCTCGGGGTTCATGGGATTCTACCAAAAGACGGTCAGTGCCAACAGACACACACTCACACATACACACACACACACACACACACACACAAATACACATACACACAGACACACGGAAACACACTCACACGCATGCATGCACATACGCATACATACACGCACATACACACACACACAGGCACACACACGCATGCATGCACATACATACACATAGACACAGGCATGCACTCACATGGACACACACTCACACACTCTCTGTCACATGCACACACACACATAAACACACACATACAGACACTCGCAATCTCTGTCACATACACACACGAACACACGCACATACATACACACATGCGCTCTCTCTCCGTCTCACCCACACACATACCGACACTCACACACACATGCACGCTCACTCACACACTCTCTCTGTTACATACACGCGTGCACACACTCATGCATGTGTATCCGTATGCACACGCCAGACACATATACCACACACACACCATAGGCAGGCAGACATACACGCACACCGGAGACATATACCACACACACTACAGGCAGGCAGTCACACACACAGAAAGCTCACCTCATGCTCTGGTCAAGGCCCTTCACCTGAATGATGACATCACTTCCTGCAGAGTTGCCATGGCAGTAACCCTGCGCTTTTTGTCCTGCAGGGGGAGCCGTACATAGTGACAGCGTACGCCATTATGATGGCATACTGGGATGGCATAGTGCACTTCCTCCTGTACCTCTTTATGGTGCAGCGCATGGCCAATGGGTAGGTGCCATTATTATCCAATCACATCTCAGCTGGGTGTCCTGTTATCCAATCACATCTCAGCTGGGTTTCTGTTATCCAATCACATCTCAGCTGGATGTCTATTATGCAATTACATCTCAAGTGCAAGCTGCTCAATACTTTTAATTGCATAAGCTGTTTTAATACAAAGCTGGTCTGACCCCCCCCCCGCAGGACGTCCTGCCGCGGTATGGGGCTGTTCTGGGCGGGGTCGCTGTTGGCCAACATGACCGTGTACGTGCCGGGGATCACCATCGGTGAGTCTCTGGGGCTGTTCCAACCGTTTACTTTTCACCTCTTCTTTTATTTGACATGCCTTTCACCTGGAAATCGATCCAGGTCCACCATCTTTCAGGACATTCCAACCCCCAACTGACCCCCAAACCTCTCCTCAACTACCCCCCAAACCTCTCCTCAACTGACCCCCAAACCTCTCCTCAACTGACCCCCAAACCTCTCCTCAACTACCCCCCAAACCTCTCCTCAACTGACCCCCAAACCTCTCCTCAACTGACCCCTAAACCTCTCCTCAACTACCCCCCAAACCTCTCCTCAACTACCCCCCAAACCTCTCCTCAACTACCCCAGGGCTGGATCCAGGTATCTGATATGTTCCATCTCAAACACTTCTGATTCAAACCCTATAACACACCTAATCGAGCCCTTGAGTAGTTGTGCTTGATCCAGTTGGGATAGCAGACATCAAATACCTGGATCTGGCTGGAGGTACTCAAGGAGTGGGTTGGGAACTCTATGGGAACTTTTAAACCCAGGGGAACTATCTGGTTGGCCAGCAGCAAGTCTGTACATGCAACTAAACACTCCCCTTGGGAAAAATCTTCACAAAAAAAAACAACTCTTTTTAAAATGGACTGTTGGCTACATGTAATAATCAAACTACATAATACAAGCTTTTACAATCAGGTTTATGGACAAAGAGACATCGCTGCTAAAAAAAAATAAAAGATTTGTCTGTGTCTCTAATCTGTTCCATTTTGTCTCGGGTTTGACAGTCTACAGGACAGGACAGAGTCTCATAGACTGCATCCATTTTCTTTCTTCCTCCAGGAAAATATGCGGTGTCCATTCTTCCTACCTACTGGCTGAACTTCCCCTTCCTGTTCGGGGCCTTGTGGGGAGCCGTCTCCCTTTTCAATAGGCCGAGGGAACTGCCAATCATACCGGCCGACAGGGTAAGGCCAAGATGCTGTTGTTTCTTCCCTTAATCAGTCCGGCCCCCTGGGACCGGGACCGGAGAACAGGCTGGAAGTAGTTCAGACCACAGGGTCCAGCCTGTGGTTCTGAGGAACAACACAACTACGCTGCGACCCCAGAGAGATTTTACTCTCAGGGTTGGGCAGGGCTGCCCAACTCTGTTCCTCTGGATATACCATCCACAGCTAGAGCAGGGCTGCCCAAATCTGTTCCTCTGGATATACCATCCACAGCTAGAGCAGGGCTGCCCAACCCTGTTCCTCATCTAGAGATCTTCTTGAGCAGCTAATTAGTAGAGCCAGATATTTGAAATGAAGGTTGAAGTGAACACCCAGCAGGATGGTAGATCTCCAGGAACAGGGTTGTGACAGAAAAAAGCAGTGTTGTGTTTTCAGACTCTGCTGTGCATGATGGTCATGTGGTCCTCCAACCTGCAGGTGGCAGCGGAGCAGAGGCGCAGTCTCTTGTCCCGGCCCCTGGACCTGCTCCTGGTGCTCTTCCTGGTTACGGCCATGGGGTTCACCATCTTCAGAGGAATTGTGAGTAACTGGGTCACCATGCAGACCTGTCCCCCCTACCCCCCCAAACCGCAAGGGGGCGGCCTGTAGCGTAGTGGCTAAGGTACATGACTGGGATCTGTTGGGCCCTTGAGCAAGGCCCTTAACCCTGCATTGCTCCAGGGGAGGATCGTCTCCAGCTTAGTCTAATCAACTCTTTAAGTCGCTTTGGATAAAAGTGTCAGCCAATTGACATGTAATGTAATGTAATGTAATGCTGCATCAAACCAACACTCTGTGTACCTGCCATCTCTGTTTAACCTTGTGCATTCAACTGCTGAGTAGACTCCAGCATATCAACTCAGTATAAAAACAAATCCATGTCATCATAGTTTTCTGCATAATGACTGTTTTAGATTTTGTACTTTTGCTCCATAATGATAACGGTAATATAATAATCTCCATCAGTCATAATTATCCTCATCGTCACCATAATCTTTAATTTAATGTTACTCTGCACTGTATGCATGCTAAATCTGTAGTGTGTCACCGGTATACACACTACCACTGCTGGATGCTACTCGCTGCCGAGTCTCTCTCTCCCTCTTACTCACACACTCTCTCTCATTCTCTCTCCCGCTCACTCTCACCCTCCCTCGCTCTCTCTCCCGCTCACACTCTCACCCTCCCTCCCTCTCTCTCCCTCTTACTCACACTCTCTCTTTCTCTCCCTTTCTCTCTTACACACACACACACACACACTCTCACCCTCCCTCGCTCTCTCTCGGTGAAGGTGGTTCTGGACTGTCCCCTGGACTCCTGCTTCACCTACATCTACCAGTATGAGCCGTACCTGAAGGACCCGGTGGGCTTCCCGCGGTTCATGGTGAGTGAGCGTGGCTCAGTTCAGTGGGGCTGTGAACGGCGTAGTGTCAGAACCCAAACGGGCCGAGCTCCAGAACGCCAGTCTGCTCTGGGTTCTGCCACGTGCGATCATTGCCACTGCCGATTATCACATCTGATGGTCAGTCGCAACGACTTTTTGTTTATCCTAGAAGGACGGTGAGACGATATGATGTCGTCGCTGTCGTCGATGTGCATTGAAATGAACTTTGACCCCGTCGCTGGCCCAGTTGTCATCACAACCTTACTGTAGTTCTCATCTGTAATTATCCTGTGTCGTCGACGTGTTTTGAGCTCGCAATGATTCCACTTCGCCAAAGCGTTCTTAGTTTATATGTTTCTCTATAATGGGGTGTTGGTGAAGATGTAACAATATTCATTGGTTGATCATACATCGCAGCGACGTCTAACACACGTTCCGCCTCCCTCGCCATCCAATCACAATCACAGTAGTCCTACACGAGGCTGAAAACTACAAAAGGTGAATATTGCTGCCATTTTTGTTGTAGTCCTACACGAGGCTGACAACTACAAAAGGTGTATATAGCCGGCATTGTGGTTGTAGTCCTACACGAGGCTGAAAACTACAGAAAGTGAGAGAGGACTGGTCTGAGTTGCCTGACACCATTCTCTCACCCGATTCAAAAGACAAGACATACATGTCGGGGACTCAGGCAGACCTGAGTCACATACATAATTGTTTTGGATTCAAATGCTTTTCTGTGCTCAATTGATCTTGCTTTGTGCAATTGAACCAACCAAGAGGACCAGAAGATGGGGTTTGCACTTTCTCAGAGTTTTTTTTGTAATTTCCAATACACCAGACAAGCTCAGTAAAGCATAGAAAATTCTTTGAATCCAACAGTTACGTATTTGACCCAGGTCTGGGGGCAAGGTTGTCTGGGATTGAACACTAATGAACTCCAGTGGGCCCCACCTCCCCTTTACAGTTTACATGTTTGTGAAAGAGTGCACTTTCCAGGCGTGCACTTTAGAGGGGAGGTGATGTAATGCAACAGCTAAACAGGGTCACCTGTCCCACCTGACTGAAAAGGTAGCTGTACTATAGTTACCAGCGATGACCTACACCCTCGACTTCCTCTAGCCAAGAATAAACATATTGAGTAACAGTGTCCAGACTGATAGTCCACAGATAAGAGCTGCAGCCTGTACTGCAGCCATTTTGTTGAATCAGCCTTTGTGTTTGAATGACAGTGGTTACAACACAGCTAACAACTTTAGGTTCTTGGAATGTTTTCTGAAGGTTAGTTTTAGTTCCCAGAATGTTAAAGATGTCCCAGACAAATTCAAAGTTTTCTGGGAGTCCTTAGAACGTTTGTATGTAACATTTCTTAAGGTCCTCACAACATTGCAGTAACATTATATGAACCTTATTGTAGGTTAACTGAACATATAACTGGGGAACGTTCTGTGCAGCTTCTAGAAACGTTGTGAAGCAAAATGTTCTTCAATCATATTTTTCCAGAACGTTGCAAGGCCCTTTACCCCACATTTCTCCAGGGGTGGATTGTCCCCTGCTTAGCCTAATCAACTGTAAGTTGTTTTGGAGAAAAGTGTCAGCTAAATAACAAACTAATAGTGCTAAAATAACTGCAGTGTCATATCACCTTGCTGAGCATGTGCATATACATACACAAACACACGTACACACACACACACACACACGTACACACACACACCACACAAACACACACCACACACAAACACACGTACACAGCACACACAAACACCCACACACCACACACCTTCCTCCCATTTGACACTGGATATCCAGCCAATTCTGCAGGCACGAATCAAATGTACGTTTTTAACCCTTTCAAGGAGACTGTAGCTTAGTGGCTAAGGTGCCTGGAGCCTAAAAATAAGTTTAATAAATGCCTAATAAAGTGCTCACTGAGTGTATGTAAAATTGTGCATTCAGTATAATCAGTAGCTTTGGGTAAAAGCCTCAGCTAAATGACAAAATGGTTCAATATAAAATGAACTATTCATTGTGACAAAACACCAGGAGACAGAAACCCTTGCAATCAATGGCGGGGCGGCACACCTCAAAGCATGATGGGAAACTCAAAGCATAATTGTGAAACTACCCGGGGTGACCCCTGAGCTCAACAACTGCAGCACCAGTGGGAGAAAACACACAGACAGAGATTTACAAACTTCTACCCGCAACAGTGATTTATTGGAGATCGAGCCGTGGTAGACAGAGACAGTTCATTTTCCACTGTTCAATCCGATCGGATAGAGTGTCTGAGAGGAAGGAATTGATCCCGCTTGGACTCGTGTAGACTTTGTCCGAGTTAAGTCAACACCGCTTGTAGTGGCAGTGTGCGACTCTGGTGCTTTGCAATCTGGTGTGCGAAACCAAGACTGTACACTCAATGCAGAAAAACGCTTCCACTCCCGCGTTAGGGAAAAGCTCCCTTGCAGGAACTCCTAAAACAGCCTTACTGTCTATCCGTGCCCTTGTGAAGAAAACGATCAAACTATCTCCGATTCCAGTTTTTAAAAGTGAGTGTTCTTTGGTGTAAAAACCAGCTTTTATTACTACCAATCACGCGCACCAGTTAGTGTCGGGCTGGTCTGATCTGGTCAACCAGCTACCAGCTGTTTCAAAACCAAGCCTGAGCTTTATTTTCCAGCAGGGTTGAACGGAGCAGTTTTGGGGAATGAACGTTTCTTGGCACGCCCTGAAACAGCGGGTCTTTGGAGTAAATCTGAGTTTGTCGTTTGTGGATGTTGTGGTCTGCCCCAGATGCTGCTCTACCTGTTCTATGGCCTCCCACTGCTGGCCCTGCTGGCCTATGGGCTGTGGACGCCTGGCTGCACCTGGATGCTGGACTGCTCTATGCTCCTCGCTGGAGCCATCGCTCAGGTACTACATGACCAGATTACTAACATACTTACCTCCATCATCTAACCCTTACATCCATTATCTAACCCTTACATCCATTATCTAACCCTTACATCCATTATCTAACCCTTACATCTATTATCTAACCCTTACATCCATTATCTAACCCTTACATCCATTATCTAACCCTTACCTCCATCATCTAACCCTTACATCCATTATCTAACCCTTACCTCCATCATCTAACCCTTGCATCCATTATCTAACCCTTACCTCCATTATCTAACCCTTACATCTATTATCAAACTCTCCGCTGGAAGGCCAGGATTCGAACCCGCGACTTATCCACCTGTTCATATATTGCTAGTGTCGTTTGTAATGGTCTCCTCCTTCTCTTTCTTCTTCCTCCTCCTCCTCTTCCTCCTGTCAGTGCCAGTGGTGCCACACTGCCGCCTCCCTGCACCGCCGCACCCCGTTCACGTACCGGGTCCCTGAGGGCCACCGGGTGAGCGTGGTGGCGCTGAACGTCCTGTACGGGGCCGGGCCCCTGCTCCTCGCCCTGCGCTGTGTCCTCCGGCCCGCCTTCTTCCTGAAGGCCGTCCCTCAGGGGCAGGCCAATCACGAGAAGAAGAACGACTGAGTGACATCCCCCTCTCAGCCTATCCACAAACCCAAAACACAAGCCCGCCCCCCTCCCGCTCGACCCCCCCGACCTCGGCACCAAGCCCCCACCCAACCGCGTTACCACAGCAACCCAGAGTCCGGGGCGGAGATCATGGACCAACCACCGCACAGCTACGGGTGGAAGGTTATTTATGAAGACTGTGAACATTGGGTGAATTTCTTTATATTTCCTTCCTTGGAAATATAAAGCGGTGCGATCCTGCACTGAGTTGGCAACCTGTCCCCCCCCCGGCAAATCTTGGACTGATGGACCTGAGATTACCACATCCGCCGCCTTACAAACGGATGAGTCAACCACGCAACGACCCCTGACCCGCATGGCTACACTCGTCCTTCCGACGGGTGGAGTTTGGACTGGATCAGTGACGCCAGATACCAATAAAGACGCGTACAAAACACAGGACTACTGAAGAACGGAGACCACGGAACAGTCGCACAAATCACAGAATCCTGCTGCATTCGGGGATTTTTCTCATTGGTCGATATTCAAAATTCTGAATATTTGCATGTTTCATATTCCAAGCTTTCCGAATAACCTGTTTACATCCTAAATGGTAAATGGTTGGCATTTATATAGTGCCTTTATCCAAAGCGCTGTACAATTGAATACTCCTTTGTATTATTTTTGTGTGTGTGTGTGTGTTACTAATTAAAGTGGATAACCAGATAGGCATTTGCAGTTAATACCAATAACTCATTAGTTTGGTGGTAGGCCTACTAGCCTCTGAAACCAATTTTCCAGGAAAAAAAATGTGTTCAGCGTTGCATCCCTGTTCACTGAGGCACACAGTTTAGTTAATTAAGACAGTATTCTGAATAAGGGAATTCAGACCAATTCCTCGTTCAGCATGTTTTATTTAGGGATAAGATGTTTTTACCCTTTTAAATATCGTGAATGTTCTAATCTCCAGTTGACGATAATGAACTGTTCGCGTGCTTGCGAACATGGCTCGCTGCCAGAGGGAGACCGCTCATTAACGCCTTTCAAAATGTACCGGCTTCCCGCCGGTTTATTCTGCTTTTAACGGCGATCTGAGAGGCTCCCTGGATTCGGCAATGGTCTGAGATACAGTACATGACATTTGCCGTGGTTTTGCCCTCTTGAGCAGAGCACAACGAGTTGCTTGAAACCAGTCACCCATTTTTAAAGGTTCCCTTACTAGGTTGTAGCATAGCCTTTTTATTTTTATATTCAAACATACTATTCAGACATTATTTCCTCATAATAAACGTGTTGAGGAAAACGTATCAGAGCAAAAGATGGTCTGTGAAATCTGCGGGGCTCT
This sequence comes from Conger conger, assembly GCF_963514075.1. Taxonomy (NCBI): domain Eukaryota; kingdom Metazoa; phylum Chordata; class Actinopteri; order Anguilliformes; family Congridae; genus Conger; species Conger conger. The sequence continues at coordinate 65,893,186 of NC_083764.1, read as the reverse complement.
TGTGAGTCTGATGTTGAGAGTGTGTACTTTGCACGGGCGGAACATGACCCTGCTCCTGAGGAAGAGCAAAACAAAATGGTGGACTCTTGGGATGACCCCGATGCTTAGAATCACGATATTTCTGTGGCTAATGACACCGTGATCTGAGCCAGAAAGACCTGCTGACCTCCCACCTTTTTTCTTTTCTTCTTTTTTTCTTTTTAATCTCTCCCTGGGTGACGTCGCTGAACTCTCGGCACGGGTGCCCTGGCAAACTTTGTCCTGGGTCCATGCAGGTCGCCGTGCTATAAAAAGATGAACGAGACAAAGAAGCCCGCGTGCGTGTATTTGGTAACGCCCTCGACGCTCATAAAATGTAAAAACACACTATTTACAACCAGTCCCTAAAAATGCCATTTGATGTCATTCACCTGGAGTTAATCCGGGTTTTTTTCTTTTTTCTTTCGTCACGTCCCGACCCTCATACTTTGTCACACGCCCTCTAGCGTCTGGAACGGGAAGTGCCATCGCCAAACATTGGGCTTTATAGAAGAACATTTTCGTATATTCTTATCAAGTATTTATCTTACTTTTTTCCTACGAAGGGCTCATAGGAGTGTTGCACGTTGGATTCATCAAACGCACATAACTTCAGACAGCTGTCCAGAATAACCATTATAATACAGTATATATACGGTACTGTAGGTGGGTTCCGTCTGATAGATGCCCAATACGATTAATAAGAACAAGGGAGGACTCGATTAACCGTAAAACAATATAAACTTTCTCTTTATTTTTTCATAAACAGTCCACTAAAATATTTTTCGGAAAACATTTGAGGCGAGAAATAAGCCGTGCAATTGCTGATTCTTGATTCATATTTAATCTGCAACGCCTAAATTTGTAAGTTTTGTGTGCCGGGCAAGGCTTTCGTTTACATGTCTCGCATGACAAGTCGGGACCGCTGGTAAATTTTGTTCGTACCTAAGAAAATAAATAAATAAATAAGAGAACATTGGTGAATGCGCCAAGCTCTCTTATATCACTCCTTTTAAGAAGTTACAAAAATAAAGTCTGGTTGTTATTTAACCTTCGACGGTATGGCCCAGGAAAAGAGAACGCTCATTTCTGGCGGAATCCCAAGTAGTCCTACCGAGCGCTAACAACACTGCAAAATAATCCCATAACACCTTAAAAAAACAACCTAAATTATCTTTTTTTCCAACTTGGAATTTGAAGACAAAGTTTGTGATGAGTGACACGTTGTTTCATGGCAAATAGATTTGGGGTTTACAATTCAATTAAGCTGCTTTATTTTAAGGGCTAACTGTCAGTTTTGGCCCTTAGGACAAGTGTAGTTTACAGAATGTTAATACTATACGAGGGTTAAGAAACCGCCGCATGCAACGTCGCACGTCTTACGCCTTTTCTTCAAAACGACATGAATCAACTGTAAGTGTTCTCTGTACTGTGGTTTTACAATAGCGTTTACAAAGTCCAAATATCTTTCGACACGAACACGTGTGAAATCGTGTTTTTTTTTTTTTTTTGGCATCCTAGAGAGTTGCAAAATGGAGTGTGTCCGAGAGGTTCATGTTTTTTACTCTGAAAGGTTAGTTAAGAACGCGTATCTAAAGGGAAAAGGTTTTCAAAGAGGAAGCGAGATAGCCTGGTGTTCTAGTGTACGCTATTCATATGCTTGTAACCAATATCTTGGTAATTATTTTTCTTTTTTTCCTCTGTGGCTCTTCCGTTGCCAGTTTGCTGCTGCTGTGGGTGGGTGGCAGATACGTGTTAAAGTAAACAAGCGTTAAGGAGCCTGAAGTGTTTGTGTGTGTGGTTATACGAGTACGCTTGTGTGTTAGCAATGTTACGTCTGGGTCAATATGTGAAGCGGCACACAAGCGATTCTTGTGAGAGAACATATCACCTCTA
>NC_083764.1:65876272-65886272 GCF_963514075.1 Conger conger | reverse complement strand
CTGTCAGTGTTCCTCTGTTCTCATACACACTGCACTCTTTCCCTGTCAGTGTTCCTCTGTTCTCATACACACTGCTCTTTCACCGTCAGTGTTCCTCTGTTCTCATACACACTGCTCTTTCACTGTCAGTGTTCCTCTGTTCTCATACACACTGCACTCGTTCACCGTCAGTGTTCCTCTGTTCTCATACACACTGCACTCGTTCACCGTCAGTGTTCCTCTGTTCTCATACACACTGCACTCTTTCCCTGTCAGTGTTCCTCTGTTCTCATACACACTGCACTCTTTCCCTGTCAGTGTTCCTCTGTTCTCATACACACTGCACTCTTTTCCTGTCAGTGTTCCTCTGTTCTCATACACACTGCACTCTTTTCCTGTCAGTGTTCCTCTGTTCTCATACACACTGCTCTCTTTCCCTGTCAGTGTTCCTCTGTTCTCATACACACTGCTCTCTTTCCCTGTCAGTGTTCCTCTGTTCTCATACACACTGCTCTCTTTCCCATCCCTGATTTTGTAACGCGCTTTAATGTCCTTAAAGATGGCGGACCTGGATCTATTTCTGGGTCAGGAGCAAAATAAAAAGGTGATTGGAATGAGAATGTGATCAGGTGACACACTGAGTCTTTCAACAGAAAAGACCCACACTGCTGTCGGGCCCTTTAGCAAGGCCCTAAACCCCTCATTGCCCCTGTTAGTCTAATCAACTGTAAGTTACTTTTGATAAAAAAGTGTAATAAATAACTGTCATGTAATGCACTACATACAAGAGGCAGTAAGAGTGGAACAATAAGTGCTAGAATATCACACTTTTAATTGAGAATATTGAGAATTAAAGTAAGTGGTGAACTAGTCTCTGTAGAGATCTGGAGAGGCACCATCTCTCCATCGACACAGTATTTGACCAACGGGACAGTGTCCTCTGCTGCAGCTCCTCTTCAGTTCACTAGAGGGCACTGCTGCTTCTGATTTCATTTTGTGTGAATTAATTTGTTTTGGCACCCAACCCCCAACCCACCCCCCCCCCCTCATCCCAGTCCCCCGTCCCGTCTACAACTGTATCATTTCTCATCTCTCCTGCCTGGGTGGGGGCGGGGGGTCCACCTGCACCATTAACCCCCTGGCACTGCTTCACAAAGCAGTTTAAAATGAGAGAAATCTGGGAACAAATCCATCTAATCTGTCCGTCTGTCTGCCAGACCAATGGGGAGCTGGCAAGCTGGGTCTGAAAGGTTCCAGACAGTCTGAGTTCGTATTGGTCCCATTTCAAACCTGCATTCGTGTCAACGTTACAATTACACCTGAGATGTACCACACCCTAACCGTTGCAAACTCACCTCAGGTGTAATTGTGTAGGGTGTAGTTAGGGTGTGGTGCAGGTGTAGGTAGGGTTAGGGTGTGGTACAGGTGTAGTTAGGGTGTGGGACAGGTGTAGTTAGGGTGTGGGACAGGTGTAGGTCGGGTTAGTGGTGCAGGTGTAGGGATCTGTAGCTTTCTTGCAGACGTAGGGCAGGTTGTAGTTGCAGGGTTAGGGTTAGGGTTAGTGGTGCAGGTGTGGTTAGGGTGTGGTGCAGGTGTAGGTACCTGTAGCTTTCTTGCAGACGTAGGGCAGGTTGTAGTTGCAGGGCACGTCGTTCCACTTCCCGTCTTCATGAGCCACCATCACCACACAGTCCTCACCGCCCGCAAAGAAGTTGTCCGGCTGCTTCTCCCGCCAGTTCTCATACTCCTGCAGGGGGCGCCAACACACAACATACACTCCAGCTCATTATGACAACACACAACACACACTCCAGCTCATTATGACAACACACAACACACACTCCAGCTCATTATGACAACACACACTCCAGCTCATTATGACAACACACACTCTAGCTCATTATGACAAGACACACTCCAGCTCATTATGACAACACACAACACACACTCCAGCTCATTATGACAACACACAACACCCACTCCAGCTCATTATGACAACACACAACACACACTCCAGCTCATTATGACAACATACAACACACACTCCAGCTCATTATGACAACACACACTCCAGCTCATTATGACAACACACACTCCAGCTCATTATGACAACACACACTCTAGCTCATTATGACAAGACACTCCAGCTCATTATGACAACACACAACACACACTCCAGCTCATTATGACAACACACAACACCCACTCCAGCTCATTATGACAACACACAACACCCACTCCAGCTCATTATGACAACACACAACACACACTCCAGCTCATTATGACAACACACAACACACACTCCAGCTCATTATGACAACACACAACACACACTCCAACTCATTATGACAACACACACTCCAACTCATTATGACAACACACAACACACACTCCAGCTCATTATGACAACACACAACACCCACTCCAGCTCATTATGACAACACACAACACACACTCAAGCTCATTATGACAACACACAACACACACTCCAGTTCATTATAACAACACACAACACACACTCCAACTCATCACTGTTATTACAACACAAAAATGAAACCTACAGTGTGGAAAACATTTATTTTTACATGATTGTGGACACCTTTAAATATCGTGACTCCCTCCCTCTCCCTCTCCCTCTCCCTCTCTCTCTCTCTCTCTCTTACCGGCTCCATGCCATCTGTCCACTGGAAGTCCTCCTCCACGGTGCGGTCGTTCAGACCGATCCAGGAGTTCTCCCGGCCCAGACCTGAGAGAGAGGAGGGGGGGGGACATCTTAATGTCCCGAGGCTCAGGCTCTGCAGCTGATCTCCAGGTGGAAGTGAGCGAGCCCCGCCCCAGTGTCACCCTCAGCCCCACTCCAGTGTCACCCTCAGCCCCACTCCAGTGTCACCCTCAGCCCTGCTCCAGTGTCCCCCTCAGCCCCACTCCAGTGTCACCCTCAGCCCCACTCCAGTGTCACCCTCAGCCCTGCTCCAGTGTCCCCCTCAGCCCCACTCCAGTGTCACCCTCAGCCCCACTCCAGTGTCACCCTCAGCCCCACTCCAGTGTCACCCTCAGCCCCACTCCAGTGTCACCCTCAGCCCCACTCCAGTGTCACCCTCAGCCCTGCTCCAGTGTCCCCCTCAGCCCCACTCCAGTGTCACCCTCAGCCCTGCTCCAGTGTCCCCCTCAGCCCCACTCCAGTGTCACCCTCAGCCCTGCTCCAGTGTCCCCCTCAGCCCCACTCCAGTGTCACCCTCAGCCCTGCTCCAGTGTCCCCCTCAGCCCCACTCCAGTGTCACCCTCAGCCCCACTCCAGTGTCACCCTCAGCCCCACTCCAGTGTCACCCTCAGCCCCACCCCAGTGTCACCCTCAGCCCCAGTGTCACCCTCAGCCCCGCCCCAGTGTCACCCTCAGCCCCTCCCCAGTGTCACCCTCAGCCCCAGTGTCACCCTCAGCCCCTCCCCAGTGTCACCCTCAGCCCCACTCCAGTGTCACCCTCAGCCCCACTCCAGTGTCACCCTCAGCCCCACTCCAGTGTCACCCTCAGCCCCACTCCAGTGTCACCCTCAGCCCCACCCCAGTGTCACCCTCAGCCCCAGTGTCACCCTCAGCCCCTCCCCAGTGTCACCCTCAGCCCCAGTGTCACCCTCAGCCCCTCCCCAGTGTCACCCTCAGCCCCAGTGTCACCCTCAGCCCCTCCCCAGTGTCACCCTCAGCCCCACTCCAGTGTCACCCTCAGCCCCACTCCAGTGTCACCCTCAGCCCCAGTGTCACCCTCAGCCCCTCCCCAGTGTCACCCTCAGCCCCACTCCAGTGTCACCCTCAGCCCCTCCCCAGTGTCACCCTCAGCCCCACTCCAGTGTCACCCTCAGCCCCAGTGTCACCCTCAGCCCCGCCCCAGTGTCACCCTCAGCCCCACTCCAGTGTCACCCTCAGGCAATACTGCCCATACTCTCTGCTGAAATCCCAGGCAGTTTTAATCGGCCTGTTTGAAAAACGCAGAAATGAATCCCTCGCTTAGCCTCCGTATCCGCTTCATTAAACCAAACGGCCAGAATCCAAATGAAAACTGTGTGAGGTGAGAGGCTTGAGAGAGCGGTGTGACCGCACCGGTGATTAATATTCCCCCGTACGGTCACAGAGTCTGAATACTGACTCACAGTCTGAATACTGACTCACAGTCTGAATACTGACTCACAGAGTCTGAATACTGACTCACAGTCTGAATACTGACTCACAGAGTCTGAATACTGACTCACAGTCTGAATACTGACTCACAGAGTCTGAATACTAACTCACAGTCTGAATACTGACTCACAGGTCTGAATACTGACTCACAGAGTCTGAATACTGACTCACAGTCTGAATACTGACTCACAGAGTCTGAATACTAACTCACAGTCTGAATACTGACTCACAGGTCTGAATACTGACTCACAGTCTGAATACTGACTCACAGAGTCTGAATACTGACTCACAGTCTGAATACTGACTCACAGAGTCTGAATACTGACTCACAGTCTGAATACTGACTCACAGAGTCTGAATACTGACTCATAGGTGTGAATACTGGCTCACAGGTCTGAATACTGACTCATAGGTGTGAATACTAACTCACAGTCTGAATACTGACTCACAGAGTCTGAATGCTGACTCACAGTCTGAATACTGACTCACAGGTCTGAATACTGACTCACAGAGTCTGAATGCTGACTCACAGTCTGAATACTGACTCACAGAGTCTGAATACTGACTCACAGTCTGAATACTGACTCACAGGTCTGAATACTGACTCACAGAGTCTGAATACTAACTCACAGTCTGAATACTGACTCACAGTCTGAATACTAACTCACAGTCTGAATACTGACTCACAGTCTGAATACTGACTCACAGTCTGAATACTGACTCACAGGTCTGAATACTGACTCACAGTCTGAATACTGACTCACAGGTCTGAATACTGACTCACAGAGTCTGAATACTAACTCACAGTCTGAATACTGACTCACAGGTCTGAATACTGACTCACAGAGTCTGAATACTGACTCACAGAATCTAAATACTGACTCACAGTCTGAATACTGACTCACAGTCTGAATACTGACTCATAGGTGTGAATACTGGCTCACAGGTCTGAATACTAACTCCCAGCTGTAACTCATATTGTATGCATTCGGGAGCCACGGTCCTTCTTTAGAGTGGCCTATAATTTTCCTCTTTAAATTCTGTGCCGTGTCATAATGCTCTCATGAGTTTATTTACACATTTATTTATTCCTGTGGTTTCAAGGTGGTCTTAGTTTCCCTCCTGCAGAGTAGCTTCATGCAAGGGGGACACTGGGGACACTGGGCTGTGTGTGTTCTGTGCTCTGCTCTGATTGGCTGTGTGTGTTCTGTGCTCTGCTCTGATTGGCTGTGTGTGTTCTGTGCTCTGCTCTGATTGGCTGTGTGTGTTCTGTGCGCTGCTCTGATTGGCTGTGTGTGTTCTGTGCTGTGCTCTGATTGGCTGTGTGTGTTCTGTGCTGTGCTCTGATTGGCTGTGTGTGTTCTGTGCTCTGCTCTGATTGGCTGTGTGTGTTCTGTGCTCTGCTCTGATTGGCTGTGTGTGTTCTGTGCTCTGCTCTGATTGGCCGCGCTGACCGTTGAGGAAGTCCTGCTCGTCGGCGGAGTGGACGCTGGTCAGGTGACCCCCGTGCTGCCTGCAGTCGCGCTCCGCGTCCTCCCAGGTGTGCCGGTGGGTGAAGTACCTGTAGCAGTGACCGTGGAGCTTCCTCCAGCCCCGCTCACAGCCCTCCGCGTCTGCACAGAGAGGAGGGGTCAGAGATCAGAGGTCAAACACAGCCCCCCACGTCTGCAGAGAGAGGAGGGGTCAGAGGTCAAACACAGTCCTCCGTGTCTGCAGAGAGAGGAGGGGTCAGAGGTCAAACACAGTCCTCCGTGTCTGCAGAGAGAGGAGGGGTCAGAGGTCAAACACAGCCCTCCGTGTATGCAGAGAGAGGAGGGGTCAGAGGTCAGAGGTCAAACACAGCCCTCCGTGTATGCAGAGACAGGAGGGGTCAGAGGTCAGAGGTCAAACACAGCCCTCCGGGTTGGAGAGAGGAGGGGTCCCTCCCAAAAACAGAAGCATATAAAATTGCAGGATCCCAGCCATTCCCTATGTAGGCCCCCTCTCTATAGCAGGTCCTGAGGCACACTCTGTCTGCAGGTGTCCTTTTCATAAACAAGGAGTGAATGTCTTGCAAACAAGGCATGCAGACTCACGGACACAGCCAAGTACTCAGTTAAAATAAACACTTAAGTACTGAAAACCTGTAGACACTGTGGCCCTCCAGGACTGGAGTTAAACCTGCAGACACTGCGGCCCTCCAGAACTGGAGTTAAACCTGCAGACACAGCGGCCCTCCAGAACTGGAGTTAGACCTGCAGACACAGCGCCCCCTCCAGGACTGGAGTTAAACCTGCAGACACAGCGCCCCCTCCAGGACTGGAGTTAAACCTGCAGACACAGCGCCCCCTCCAGGACTGGAGTTAAACCTGCAGACACAGCGCCCCCTCCAGGACTGGAGTTAAACCTGCAGACACAGCGCCCCCTCCAGGACTGGAGTTAAACCTGCAGACACAGCGCCCCCTCCAGGACTGGAGTTAAACCTGCAGACACAGCGCCCCCTCCAGGACTGGAGTTAAACCTGCAGACACAGCGCCCCCTCCAGGACTGGAGTTAAACCTGCAGACACTGCGGCCCTCCAGGACTGGAGTTAAACCCGCAGACACTGCGGCCCTCCAGGACTGGAGTTAAACCCGCAGACACTGCGGCCCTCCAGGACTGGAGTTAAACCCGCAGACACTGCGGACCTCCAGGACTGGAGTTAAACCTGCAGACACTGCGGCCCTCCAGGACTGGAGTTAAACCTGCAGACACTGCGGCCCTCCAGGACTGGAGTTAAACCTGCAGACACAGCGCCCCCTCCAGGACTGGAGTTAAATATGCAGACACAGCGCCCCCTCCAGGACTGGAGTTAAACCTGCAGACACAGCGCCCCCCTGCAAGGCTGGAGTTTGAAACCCTCCAGAGCTGTCTCAAGCCTGGCCCAGTGCAGTACATCTCTACTGACGCCTAAACACACTGCACAATTTAGATTTTTATGATTTTTACACCACAATCATAATACGGAGCTCCGCTTCCCACACGATGCCCTGTACTAATATTTACCACAGCTATCATAATTCACACACTGAGCCTCGGGACTTTAAATATTACTGCCACATGTTTGCCCATTATTCAGTTACAGATGAAAGCTTTCCCTTATTACCGAGACTGAATGAGTAATTGTCACTGCCTGATAGTATGGCTGCATGTATAATGTACTGTTTGGGGAGCAGAGCTCAGGCACCTCCAATGCCTGTGCTTTAGTGAGACTTGGAAATGGAGGAGATAACAGACCTAAATATACCACATTACAATGGGGCTAATTACAATGTAACAGACCACAATATACCACATTACAATGGGGCTAATTACAATGTAACAGACCACAATATACCACATTACAATGGGGCTAATTACAATGTAACAGACTACAATATACCACATTACAATGGGGCTAATTACAATGTAACAGACCACAATATACCACATTACAATGGGGCTAATTACAATGTAACAGACCACAATATACCACATTACAATGGGGCTAATTACAATGTAACAGACCACAATATACCACATTACAATGGGGCTAATTACAATGTAACAGACCACAATATACCACATTACAATGGGGCTAATTACAATGTAACAGACCACAATGGAAGAAGTTATAAATGGATAATGGAATAATGTTAAACAGATTAACGGATAGATTTATAATGTAACAGATTACAAAGGGACAGATAACAAAGTAAGAGATATCAGGACTGTGAGATTGTGTGCTCTCGACTTGCAATGGAAACTGATAAATGATGAAACGCAAGGCTTTCTCTGTGAACCACAGAATTAGGATCCACGTTTCACCCCCTTCTCTGTGCTAACAGGAGGTCCCCCCACACACACACACCTCAGTAAGCCCCTGAAGAGTCTAGTTTATTACGGATTGTGCAGCCAGATGCCAGCCTTTTCAGAGACAGTGCATTTTAACAAATTAAAACAAAAAAACACCCTGGTTTTATCTCTCTGGAACACACATTCCTGCCCCTGAAATTTTCAACAATTATTTATTTTAAAATTTGTATTAATTATTAACATTGCTGTGATTAATTTTAAGAGGAGAGTGAGGCTTCATAAACCATTCATAAAGCCTTCATGAACCATTCAAAAACCCTTCATGAACATACATAAACAAGACATAATGTTACTCCACACTGTCAAGCAATCAATCAGAACGATCCAAACATTTGGCTCCGCGCCAAAGCAGAGGATCTGTGATTGGTTCTGGCCCCAGGCTCCTGAGAGGAGCACAGAGAGGGGAGAGTGACGGAGAGAGAAGGTTCTGTCAAATGTAAACAGGGCCACGGCATGCCTATTCATACTCTTCCTCCTGTCTGTTTGCTTGTGTTCGTAACATTACACTACATTACATTACATTAATGCCATTTGGCAGATGCTCTTATCCAGAGCGACATACAGTTGATTAGACTAAGCAGGAGACAATCCTCCCCTGGAGCAATGCAGGGTTAAGGGCCTTGCTCAAGGGCCCAACGGGTGTGCAGGTCTTATTGTGGCTACACTGGGGATCGAACCACCGTCCTTGCGGGTCCCAGCCATGCACCCTAACCACTACACTACAGGCCGCCCCATGTTCTTCTGTGAACAGAAGCTCACCCAAGACCAAGACGACAACAAGCTGGGCCTCGGCACTGTACGGGCGGGCAAGCCCAATCCCCAAGGGCCACACTCAAAGAAGCAAGCCGCAGTGCATGCTGGGATACAGGGGGTCGCCAGGGTGCATCTGTCCGTGTTCTGTGTTCTTCGCCTGGCCGGGTTCCCACAATGCAGTTGGACGCTCCTGTTCCCACCGCAGATGAGAAGGGCACGTCCACGAGTCGCCAGGGGAAGAGACTCGATCCCAACTCAACCGCAAGGAGACGCACGACGCGTGAGTCACGGCAGCATCTGGAAGGCTCCTCCGGGTGTGTCTCTCCACCGGGTTTAACGGGAAACGGGAAGAGACTACAAACCCAAACAAACCTCAAGGGCAGGACTGAGAATAGTTCTGGACAAAAAAAATTATAGTACTGTAAAAGTAAAAATACTGCTTGGAAGGAAGAGAAGACTACTGGCTAATTTTATGGTCCTGAAATGTCCATTCTCCTGTCAGGAATATTCTACCTCCAGTATTGCCAGATTGGGCAGATTTCCATCCAATTGAGATACTTTTTATGTTATTGTCCAGGGGAAAAATGACTTTTTAGACATTAACATACTGTGTTTATACCTTGGTGTAAAATCTGGCTATGACCAGCTTGAAATTACCAACTACCAGCTGTTTGGGAACACAGCTTGAACTGGTCAAACCATGTTGAGTTGGGCAGATTGATTGTTTTAAAACCTGGCAACCCTGCCTCCACCGTCATCACCAGCAGTCTGTTCATGACCCTGTTCCTCTGGCGGGGTTACTAAAGGTCAAAGGTCATCTACACTAGTGTCAAAACTGCCTAAAGATGCTGGAGAGAACAGTGTGTGTGTGTGTGTGTGTGTGAGTGTGTGGATGTGCGTGTGTGTGTGTATGTGTGTGTATGTGCGTGTGTGTGTGTGTGTATGTGTGTATGTGCTTGTGTGTATGTGCGTGTGCGTGTATATGTGTGTGTCTGTATGTGTGTAGTGTGTTTGTGCGTGTGTGTGTATATGTGTGTGTCTGTATGTGTGTAGTGTGTATGTGCGTGTGTGTGTGTGTGTGTATACGTGTGTGTGTGTGTGTGTGTGTGTGTGTGGGGGGAGAAGAAAGAACATTTCACAACGTGGGGCAGCCCCACTGATTGGCTCCTTAAATGGAAAGGAAGTGACATAATGAGCCCTGCACTGGGGCGTCTCCACAGAAGC
>NC_083764.1:65851272-65871272 GCF_963514075.1 Conger conger | reverse complement strand
AGCACTGAGGGCTGGGCCCTCCCGCGGTGCGGCATGAACACTCCTCTCCAGGGCTCACCAAACAAACACCAGGCTCACCAAACACCAGGGCTTACCAAACACCAGGGCTCACCAAACACCAGGCTTACCACACAAACACCAGGGCTCACCAAACACCAGGGCTCACCAAACACCAGGCTTACCGCACAAACACCAGGGCTCACCAAACACCAGGCTCACCAAACACCAGGCTCACCAAACACCAGGCTTACCAAACACCACAGCTCACCAAACACCAGAGCTCACCAAACACCAGGGCTCACCAAACACCAGAGCTCACCAAACACCAGGGCTCACCAAACACCAGAGCTCACCAAACACCAGGCTCACCAAACACCAGGGCTCACCAAACACCAGGGCCCACCAAACACCAGGGCTCACCAAACACCAGGGCTCACCAAACACCAGGGCCCACCAAACACCAGGGCTCACCAAACACCAGGGCTCACCAAACACCAGGGCCCACCAAACACCAGGGCCCACCAAACACCAGGCTCACCAAACACCAGGGCTCACCAAACACCAGGGCTCACCAAACACCAGGGCTCACCAAACACCAGAGCTCACCAAACAAACACCAGGGCTTACCAAACACCAGGGCTCACCACACAAACACCAGGGCTTACCAAACACCAGAGCTCACCAAACACCAGAGCTCACCAAACACCAGAGCTCACCAAACACCAGAGCTCACCAAACACCAGAGCTCACCAAACACCAGGGCTCACCAAACACCAGAGCTCACCACACAAACACCAGAGCTCACCACACAAACACCAGAGCTCACCAAACACCAGGGCTCACCAAACACCAGAGCTCACCACACAAACACCAGAGCTCACCACACAAACACCAGAGCTCACCACACAAACACCAGAGCTCACCAAACACCAGGGCTCACCAAACACCAGAGCTCACCAAACACCAGGGCCCACCAAACACCAGAGCTCACCACACAAACACCAGAGCTCACCACACAAACACCAGGGCTTACCAAACACCAGGGCTCACCACACAAACACCAGGGCTTACCAAACACCAGAGCTCACCAAACACCAGAGCTCACCAAACACCAGAGCTCACCAAACACCAGAGCTCACCAAACACCAGAGCTCACCAAACACCAGAGCTCACCAAACACCAGAGCTCACCACACAAACACCAGAGCTCACCACACAAACACCAGGGCTCACCAAACACCAGAGCTCACCAAACACCAGGGCTCACCAAACACCAGGGCCCACCAAACAAACAGCAGGGCTCACCAAACACCAGGGCTCACCAAACACCAGAGCTCACCAAACAAACAGCAGGGCTCACCAAACACCAGGGCTCACCAAACACCAGAGCTCACCAAACAAACAGCAGGGCTCACCAAACACCAGGGCTCACCAAACACCAGGGCTTACCAAACGCAAGCTTGGGAACTCCATGCTGTTGTGTGTGCTAATGAGTGTGCGAATGCACATATTCTTCAGTTTTATCTCATGTACTGCATTGATATTGCTGCCATTTGTGCTTGCATGTCTTGTCTCCCCGCATGTTTGTGCTTGCTCCAATTGTGCTTGATATGTTTGTATGTCTTGCTCCATTTGTTTGTGCTTGCTGCAACAATTATTATTATTATTTTTTTAAACTAATGTATTTTAGGGAGCCTATTGTCAACTGGCCGGGGACTACAGCTGGAAATTAGTCATGTAGGCTAAAGGTGCTCCATTTACTGTTTACAGTTAATTAATGGGGACTGTCCACGACATTATAAACAAATAAATTCTAATTCAAATTCAGTTAGACGCACCACACTGCTCATGGCCACCACTACAGTTCTGTGGTCCTGGCTTCCCTGAGTTTACCGTTTCACGAGCGCACCGGACTACATAAACACGGTCATTCTGAAAAGTCCCAAATCTAAGCAAACAATTTGGCCGGCTAATTGGGAAGAAGGCTTGTTTTTTGTGACGATAGGTTGCATTTTCTGAAAATGGAAACGTGTCTTTTTGAGCTGTATTTAATGTCTTACAGCTGTAAGGAAATGTGAAATGGTACAGAGAATTGAACAGAAATATTTTGGTATCTGCACAGCATAAGAAAATGGAAATTACTGGTGTTATCCTTTAAAGGTCACTTTAAAAATCTCATTATGAATCAATATCACAGCTTTTAATACTTAAGCTTCAGAACCACCTTCACTTTGTCCTCATTCATATTCAGCTAGATATTTTATTCTGTCACAAAGATGCTTCACAAAACAGGAAAAAACTGCAAATACCTATAAAAAAAAAACAGCAATTGAGGTACAATAAACCTCCCCAGAGAAAAAGAAACCACCCAAACATGGGTGAGAAGAAATAAATCATCTCTTATCTCTGTTCTTTATTTCTTAAATTACCAAATTATTCTTTGAAGCAATTTTGTCAGCTGACATTTCTCACAATTCATTCTGTGTTCCACGCGGATCACGATAGACGGTAGACCGCAGAGCAGCACTTTTGGGATGGTAGAGGAAAGGACAGGACGCCGAGGCGGTAAATAAAACATACGTTGCTATGGTGACGTTGCCAGGCGATTGTCCGATGACACAGGCAGTTTCCAGCATGGACGGGAAAAGGAGGATTGCGTTTGGTATCGCTCTGTATCCGTATTGGGGGCGAGCATGCATTCCACGTCCGTTTTCTGCGGCTTTGTCGCGTGGTGGAATTCCGTGGAATTTAAATAATTTTAAACTTCAACAGCAAGTGCCGTCTTAACGGAAACGTTGTGCTCTCGTCCAGTCTACCGTGATGCGGTGGACGCCGAATTAGTCACGTTTCGGTGACACTTTACAGTAGTGATTTGGCATTCACTAATATGAGTTCCATCCATCCATCCATTATCTGAACCCGCTTATCCTGAACAGGGTCGCAGGGGGGCTGGAGCCTATCCCAGCATACATTGGGCGAAAGGCAGGAATACACCCTGGACAGGTCGCCAGTCCATCACAGGGCACATACACCATTCACTCACACACTCACACACTCACACGGCCAATTTAGACTCTCCAATCAGCCTAACATGCATGTCTTTGGACTGTGGGAGGAAACCGGAGTACCCGGAGGAAACCCACGCAGACACGGGGAGAACATGCAAACTCCGCACAGAGAGGCTCCGGCCGACGGGGATTTGAACCCAGGACCTCCTTGCTGTGAGGCGGCAGTGCTACCCACTGCACCATCCGTGCCGCCCACCTAATATGAGTTGTCAACATGAATTAATGATGAACAAATACATTCATTAAGCATGAAATTATCTTTTCATTAGTTAATGCAGTTAACTAACTAACGTATTTGTTACATGAATATTTACACTTTAGCAAGTCATAGGAATAACTTGTAATTAGTTAACCAATAAAAAAATAACGGACTCTCATTCCAATTTGAATTGGCAATAACTAATGTGGTTAACATGAATGAATGATGTACATACATCAGACATTCACAGAGCGGCACAGATTACCTTCTCAGTAGTAGTTAGTGAACTACATTCATGGCAATTCATGGAAGCCTTACCCACATTTCTCTTGTTTATTAACTTTCTTTTCGTTTTGTGTAAATAAAATAACGAATAGCTGCAGTGCCTTGAGCGAACACTAAACACCCGCCCCTCCCCCACTAAGGACGGCTTTTCATTTTCTAATTTGGGGGGGGAGGCATTCAGGGGTAACGAGGGGGAACCAGCGTACCGCAATGCTGTTATTTCTTTCTTTTTTTATTATCATTTTCTGAACAAACAAATTTGAAAAAAATAAAAAAAACTTCTCCTATGCGTCTGTCACCCAAGGTATGGAACAACAAATTTAGTCCTGTTGCCACGGATACCCCGAGGGGGATAAAAGAAAAATCAAAAGCGCAGAGCACTGAGGCACAGGCGGAGCGGGCTCACTCCCAAATCATTATTTCTGCCGTCTTCTCAAATAAATGAATAAATAAAAGAAAAAAAGTATGTAAACGCCACCCTCTCCCCCCTGTTCTCTTTCCTGTAACTTTCTTCCTTTTCCAATTATATTTGGGTTCATCTATTACACTGTGGAGAGACGTCTGAGGTGGGATTAAATAAGGACCATCAATCACTCGGTCTGTTCCTGAGTCCGACACAGCTCTCCTTCACTGCCTACTGCACAGAGAGGCTCCTGAACCCCCCTCCACACCTGGCACCTGTTCCTGGCCCTGTTCCTCAAACCACGCTCCTCCAGGGCCCAGAAATGCCAGGATGCCACCCTCCCTTTACCTGGGAGTCAGGTGTGTTCACCCTCCCTTTACCTGGGAGTCAGGTGTGTCCACCCTCCCTTTACCTGGGAGTCAGGTGTGTTCACCCTCCCTTTACCTGGGAGTCAGGTGTGACCACCCTCCCTTTACCTGGGAGTCAGGTGTGTTCACCCTCCCTTTACCTGGGAGTCAGGTGTGTCCACCCTCCCTTTACCTGGGAGTCAGGTGTGTTCACCCTCCCTTTACCTGGGAGTCAGGTGTGTCCACCCTCCCTTTACCTGGGAGTCAGGTGTGTTCACCCTCCCTTTACCTGGGAGTCAGGTGTGTTCACCCTCCCTTTACCTAGGAGTCAGGTGTGACCACCCTCCCTTTACCTGGGAGTCAGGTGTGTTCGCCCTCCCTTTACCTAGGAGTCAGGTGTGTTCACCCTCCCTTTACCTAGGAGTCAGGTGTGTTCACCCTCCCTTTACATGGGAGTCAGGTGTGACCACCCTCCCTTTACCTGGGAGTCAGGTGTGACCACTCTCCCTTTACCTGGGAGTCAGGTGTGTTCACCCTCCCTTTACCTGGGAGTCAGGTGTGTTCACCCTCCCTTTACATGGGAGTCAGGTGTGTTCCACCCTCCCTTTACCTGGGAGTCAGGTGTGTTCGCCCTCCCTTTACCTGGGAGTCAGGTGTGTCTACCCTCCCTTTACCTGGGAGTCAGGTGTGTTCACCTCCCTTTACCTGGGAGTCAGGTGTGACCACCCTCCCTTTACCTGGGAGTCAGGTGTGTTCACCCTCCCTGTACCTGGGAGTCAGGTGTGAAGAGCATTTGACCAATCAGCAGCACTAACTGTTCTGTTCATTACCCAGGAGCAGGGCTCTATGTTAAAAATGTTTCTAAGAAGCCCAACTGCTCCTAATTAGAAAAATGTAGGACAACACTAAAGCATCCCAATTAGTATACACGCTCTAAAGTTATTTTTACAGTTAGTGCGCATTCATTTTCAGGAGCAAATCCTCCACTGTAGAGCCCTACCCAGGAGGTGTTGTGTGTATGTGTGTGTGTGTGTGTGTATGTGTGTGCGCACATGTGAGTGTGTATGTGGTGTGTTTGTATGCGTGTGTGTGTGTGAGTGTGTATGTTTGTTTGTATGTGTGTGTGTGTATGTGTGTGTGCGCATGTGAGTGTGTATGTCTGTGTGTTCGTATGTGTGTGTGTGTGCGCATGTGAGTGTGTATGTGTGTGTGTGTGTGTGTGTGTGTGTGTGTTTGTATGTATGTGTGTGTGAGTGTATGTGTGTGTGCGCATGTGAGTGTGTATGTGTGTATGTGTGTGTGCGCATTTGAGTGTGTATGTGTGTGTGTGTGTGCGCATGTGAGTGTGTATGTGTGTATGTGTGTGTGTATGTGTGTGTGCGCATGTGAGTGTGTATGTGTGTATGCGCATGTGAGTGTGTATGTGTGTGTGTGTGTTTGTATGTATGTGTGTGTGTGTATGTGTGTGTGTGCATGTGAGTGTGTATGTGTGTGTGTGTGTGTGTGAGTGTGTATGTGTGTGTGTGTGTGTGTGTGTGTGTGTGTGTGTGAGAGACACGATCCCACAGAGGCTTACAAGACCATGGCGGTCGTCACGGCAACAGAAAAAACAATAGGCGGGATTGAATCAAGTTATTCATAAGTAATGACTCATAATTCAATTCATTCATCACCCCCAAAATGAACTCTCCAAGTTCTGTCTGTGAGGTGAACAAGAAACAACCAAGTCTCATTCCAAAGTCAAAGTTAAGTCAGGCGTTGACTGAGTTCAGACTACAGCTTTAACAGCACTGCAACGCACGCTGACACAAACGCAAGGGTTTCAGAGCAGCTGACGAACAGTCTGCTGCCAGAATGAGCATGGAGGAAAGAATATGACCTTTATTTGGCCAAAGGTAACAGTATATCTGACAGTTATAAAAAATCACCCAGGCAGAATGACCTACTGTATAAGCAGCCAATCAAATGCTCAGACTGACCATCCTCAGACAGCGAGGAGCCAGATCAGACAGATTCCACATTTCACCGCTCCATCGCAGCTCTGGTTATTCTCTCTCTCCCTCCTCCCTCTCCCTCTCTCCCTCTCCTTCTCTCTCTCATGACCACATTTACAAGCAGAATCATGTTCCTGTTGTTGTTCACAATTGCACCCTGGTTATGACACAAACATGCTGAACACGCACATTTCTCTGGTACCCGAGTCAGGTTCCACAGGACACAGGCTGTGGGACAGAGAGCATTACGTTACATTACATTACACTACATTACATTACATTACGTTACATTACGTTACACTACATTATTGGCATTTGGCAGACGCTCTTATCCAGAGCGACGTACAGTTGATTAGACTAAGCAGGAGACGATCTTCCCCTGGAGCAATGCAGGGTTAAGGGCCTTGCTGAAGGGCCCAACGGCTGTACGGATCTTATTGTGGCTACACCGGGGATCGAACCACCGACCTTGCGTGTCCTGTACCTTGCGACCCACAGTCATGTACCTTAACCGCTACACTACAGGCCGCCCCTAGAGAGCAGTCGCCATGGGAACGAGCACCTGGATGAACGGTGTCGGCTGAAGACATCAGGTAATGTGAAAATATCAGGGTGACTGAGCGAGGGAGATGAGGACCCAGCTCTTTTGAGGCACACTGACCGTGGTAGCCCCTCCCTCTGCGTTTGGAGACCGTGCGCGTGAGCATCAGCTGCTGCCACGGCAACGCAGACGGATTTCCCAGAATCGGCTCTACAAGAGGCAGCAGCCTCCACGCTGACGCTGTCTCTTATTCAGAGGGACCGAACAAAGCACAGTAAACCTTTCACAACCGATTGTAGTTGTCTACACCATTGTGTGTTTTTCATAGCTTCAGTAGTCCCATTCAAAGGGTTGTTTCACTTCCTGTATAACACAAGCTCGCTGTTCTCCCACTGGCTGTCTGGGATTAGAACGTTCTTAACTAAACGTTCTGATGGTGATGTCACAATCACTACTGGCACTTGAAAGCAGTGGCGTTCTAGAACACTGACCTGCAGCAGAAACCTGCTCTTGAGAGAGAGAGAGAGAGAGAGAGAGAGAGAGAGAGAGAGTGAGAGTGAGAGTGAGAGAGAGGGATAAGGGCTAATTAAAGAGTCTCCTGCTCAGATCAAAGCAAGGCTTGGGAGGAAGAGGAGGAAGGGAGGGGGGTTGAAAGGACCTGCAGATTAACATAAAGAAGTGTCAACTTTATGTGAATGTTTTAAAACGCTTGTGGAACGGAATCAATACCACACCACCTAGCATAGCTAATGACTCCTCCCCTATGACACACATCTCCTGAGAGAAACCAATTAGAGTGAACGTCCTGTTAAAAGGGACAAAAGCATTAAGAACATAATGGAACCTTCGGTCCATTCAATAAGCAGCTGGCCACACAAAAATGTCAATCACAAGAATACGGACCAATCAGAAACCGGAACCCTACCTGGGGCGGAGCCTAGAGAGCCGTTCTCAGCGCTGAGGGGGCGGTCCTCTCCTGGGACTGTGCCTGCCTGGGCCGTGATTGGACGGGTGGATGGAGGCGTGTCTGACAGGTCTGCGGGGGTCAGCGGGTCATTAGAGGGCGGAGTCTCAGAGGAGAGGCCGGGATTGGGCGGGACGGTCACGTGACTGGTGGGTGGAGTGCTTCCGACGGCCATTTTGTGCGGCCATTTTGTGCTCTTGGAGCTCCTGCTCCGGTGGGACTGCCCCGGAGTCGACTCGCAGCCCAGTGAAGTCGCCGTCGCCATAGTGACGGGCTGTCGAGGCCCATCCCCCAGCGTCCAGCGAATCAGAGGCCCTGGAGGTCAGAGTCACAGGGGGGTCGGGGGTGGGGGGGGCGGTCACGCCTTCCGTGGTGAGAGGGGCGGGGTCGCTCAGCCCACCAATCACATCCCTCCAGTCCGGGCTCGGCCCCTCCTCCAGCTCCTTGCTCAATCCCGATTGGATGTCCATTTTGGCCCCTGCCACTGTTTCCGCGTCCGGTGGCGAGCTTCCTGGATCACTATGGCGACCGGCGCCAGCCAGCGGCGTGTTTCTCCCAGCATCCCCCAGGGCGGCGCCACCGAGCCACAGCCCCCCCCGCCCTGCGTCGCCCCACGGGCCCCCGGCCCCCCAGGAACCGGCGGACCCCGGGGCCGCAATCCGCCCGTCAGCCAGCGGTGCTATGGAGTCTGCAGAGGGACACAAAGCACACAGCGATTAGACCAGGGCCAGGAGGCTCAGGAGGCAGCAGGAGGGCTGCCGGGTCGATCCCCCGCCGCCCAAGACTCCTCATCCCCAAGACTCCTCACTCCCAAGACTCCTCACTCCCAAGACTCCTAACCCCCAAGACTCCTCACCCCCAAGACTCCTCACCCCCAAGACTCCTAACCCCCAAGACTCCTCACCCCCAAGACTCCTAACCCCCAAGACTCCTAACCCCCAAGACTCCTCACCCCTAAGACTCCTAATTGCCCCCAATGAGCTGATTGGGACCTTCCATGGCAGTCGATCACCATTGGTGTGCGAGTGTGTGTGTGTGTGAGTGTGTGTGTGAGTGTGTGTGAGTGTGTGTGTGTGTGTGTGTGTGTGTGTGTGTGAGTGTGTGTGTGTGAGTGTGTGTGTGAGTGTGTGTGATTGGGAATGAGAGGCATTAATTGTACAGCGCTTTTGATGAGTGTCGTCCGTTTACCGCAGATTATGGAGAAGCAGCCAGAAAAAGGGAAAGGGCCCTTCTGTGTCAGCCTGTTCGTTCACACACAGACCATCTACAGACTGAGTCAGTGGTGTCAGTAAGAACACACAGACCATCCACAGACTCTGAATCTTTAGTATTCCAGTCGAGGCTGAGCGTGTGCATTTCTCTGTGCCTTTAAACGCTCCCTCCTCAGACGGCACATGAAGAATAACGCTTTTTGGGCCGAACAAAGTATTTATATCATCCTTTCAATTTCAATTTCACTTTCCTCTTCTGCCACAGAAGCGAGGAAGATGAAGGATTCTGCAGGAATGCGTTTCTGTCGGAAACAAACCCAGTGTGTGCAGCTGGAAAAGGCGGTGTGGGTTTTATTGAATCCAACTGCACGCTGAGTCCTTTCAGTAATAAACACAATTTCCAGGTTCTGTGTGTGTGGAGGAGGGCAAAAGGTAGAAAGTAAAGACTGTTAGCAATAAATTCAATGGTACATTTTGAAATATATATTTTTAAAAAGGCAGAGATTCACCGAAAATGCAATTTTTCAGAGGAAGTTTCAATGTAGCAGTGATGCAACAAAAAAAACCAGGATTTTTTAAAAGCCAGTAGCGTTAGGGTGAAAAGTTGCCCTTTAAACTTAGTTTAGAGAAAGACTTTTAAAAACGGAGCGTGTTAGAAATGAAAAACGCAGCACAAAAAACAGAGCAAAGCTTTGTGGTGGGAGATGAACAATCGCCGATGGTAAACGGTAAATGGGCTGCATCTATTTACTGCTTTTTCTGGCAACCAGGAACGACACACAGCACCAGGAACGACACACAGCACCAGGAACGACACACAGCACCAGGAACGACACACAGCACCAGGAACGACACACAGCACCAGGAACGACACACAGCACCAGGAACGACACACAGCACCAGGAACGACACACAGCACCAGGAACGACACACAGCACCAGGAACGACACACAGCACGACACACAGCACCAGGAACGACACACAGCACCAGGAACGACACACAGCACCAGGAACGACACACAGCACCAGGAACGACACACAGCACGACACACAGCACCAGGAACGACACACAGCACCAGGAACGACACACAGCACCAGGAACGACACACAGCACCAGGAACGACACACAGCACCAGGAACGACACACAGCACGACACACAGCACCAGGAACGACACACAGCACCAGGAACGACACACAGCACCAGGAACGACACACAGCACCAGGAACGACACACAGCACCAGGAACGACACACAGCACCAGGAACGACACACAGCACCAGGAACGACACACAGCACTTGATAATTAATGGCTCTCAGCCTCAGTCATAGTCTTGTCTTGCTCTGGGACACTTCGACACACCCAGGGTGGGGGATCAAACCATCAGCAACCACTCTTACCTCCTATGTACCCCAAACCAGTGATTCTGGGGTTCCTGCTTGTTTCGGGGTGCAGAAAATAGGGCTGGTAAGATCACTGTTCTGCGTGTGCACACAGATACACGTCATACAGGTGCACACAGGTACACACAGGTACACACAGATACACGTCATACAGGTGCACACAGGTGCACACAGGTACACACAGATACACGTCATACAGGTGCACACAGGTACACACAGATACACACAGATACACGTCATACAGGTGCACACAGGTACACACAGGTACACACAGATACACACAGATACACGTCATACAGGTGCACACAGATACACGTCATACAGGTGCACACAGGTACACACAGGTACACACAGATACACACAGATACACGTCATACAGGTGCACACAGATACACGTCATACAGGTGCACACAGATACACACAGATACACGTCATACAGGTGCACACAGATACACACAGATACACGTCATACAGGTGCACACAGATACACACAGATACACGTCATACAGGTGCACACAGGTACATGTCAGCCTCAACTGATCTTAAGCCGTTTTCAGCATCCATGCTCAACTCAAAACAGCTCTCTGTCTGGATAAATCTCTCTCAGTCCCTGTTCCTCTGTCTCTAAAAAACTGTGACTAATTAGTGACTAATTACCAAACTCTACGAGCAGCTGCACACATAACTCTGCTTCTCTGTAGGTTATTGAACCAGCTTCCATCCAGACAAAGACAAACGTACCACAGGAAGTCAGTTCAGATGATATTCATCATAAGATGCAGGGCTGTTCCCAGCCTGTTCTGTTTACCTCCTTTGTCCTCTCCCAACCTCCTTCCCTTGCTCCTCGCTCCTAGCTCCACGCATCGAAGGAAAGGATGCGAGGATGGAGGAATTGAGGAAACGTCAGTTTGACGCCATGTCAAAGACGAGGATCCACAGGCCAGCCATTTATACGCTGCGCGTTGTGGGAGCATATTTCCAAAAAGGATGCACTTGTTTCCTTGCTCACGAACCCTTCACAAGTCTCCTAAGCCCCTGGCTCCTGGCTCCTTCCAGGCACATTTAACGAGGTTGGAATGTCCTTAAAGATGGCGGACCTCAATCGATTTCCGGTTCCGGCCCAAGTGCGAGGAGCCAAGGAGGGATAAAATAAGCCCAGAGACAGGCTCAATCCGGGAGTACCTCCCTCTACCACCAGGGGGCGCCACTTCAGCCAAAAACAACTATTTAGCCTCCTGATCGTGTGGCTCTGTGGTCCAGAAGAGACACATACTGACGTACTACCCCTACTAAAATGTCAGGCTGATTTTCATCGACATGCAGTAGTATGAGCAGTGAGTAGTATGCCACTCTTAAGTACGCAGTTTTCGAACACAGCCTCGACAGCGTGTGATTGGACGCTCACTGGGGTCGCGACCTTTCAAACGCCCAGCCCGGTCAGGCCAGGGTCACGCTGGAGGTTTTCTGCGTTTCCTGCTTTCGTTTTAAATAATAAATGTTCACCAATTATTTATACTTGGGTGGGGTGGGGGAGCTGTGGGGGGGTTGTGGGGGGGTTGTGGGATGGGGGGCAGTCTCGGACCCCGGGGGTGCCGGTGAGACTCAGAACCGATGAGTCATTAATTAGAAGCAGGCCTTTAATAATGCAGCTTGGCTGAAGATAGATTTCCGGCCGTGTTAAACATTCATGTTCTGGAGCCGAATTTGGGCCGAGGAAGGATATCCGTTATTAATGAACTCCCTCAGGGGAGAGGGAGAAGGCCAGTCCTTATCGGACCAAAGTGATTAATCACCCCTCTCTGCACTGCTCCGGGAGCAGACAGTTCTGTTAGAGTCCTCCTCTGTTAGCTGTTAGCGGTTAGGATCCTCCTCTGTTAGCACTTAGCGGTTAGTGGTTAGGATCCTCCTCTGTTAGCGCTTAGCGGTTAGTGGTTAGGATCCTCCTCTGTTAGCGCTTAGCGGTTAGTGGTTAGGATCCTCCTCTGTTAGCACTTAGCGGTTAGTGGTTAAGATCCTCCTCTGTTAGCGCTTAGCGGTTAGCGGGTAGGATCCTCCTCTGTTAGCACTTAGCGGTTAGTGGTTAAGATCCTCCTCTGTTAGCGCTTAGCGGTTAGCGGGTAGGATCCTCCTCTGTTAGCACTTAGCGGTTAGCGGGTAGGATCCTCCTCTGTTAGCACTTAGCGGTTAGGATCCTCCTCTGTTAGCACTTAGCGGTTAGCGGGTAGGATCCTCCTCTGTTAGCACTTAGCGGTTAGGACCCTCCTCTGTTAGCATTTAGCGGTTAGCGGTTAGGACCCTCCTCTGTTAGCACTTAGCGGTTAGCGGTTAGGATCCTCCTCTGTTAGCGCTTAGCGGTTAGCGTTTAGGACCCTCCTCTGTTAGCGCTTAGCGGTTAGCGTTTAGGACCCTCCTCTGTTAGCGCTTAGCGGTTAGCGTTTAGGACCCTCCTCTGTTAGCACTTAGCGGTTAGTGGTTAGGATCCTCCTCTGTTAGCGCTTAGCGGTTAGCGGTTAGGACCCTCCTGTGTCAGAGGTGAGCAAGTCCTCTGACTCTCTCCCTTCTGACAGGAAACAGTCAGATTGAGATGAGACTTGACGTGGTCAGTTTCCTACATGAACACTATCCTACGATGGCAGATGTTATAAAACTGGACAGTACACAGAGCTTTCTTCAAAAAACTTAGTAAATCTGCCATGGCTCAAGTCGGCTATTTGATGTAGACTGGGCTTTAGGGAGTGGAGGAGACAGAGTGAGGAAGAGCGTGTGAGAGTGAGGAAGCAGGGGAGGAAGAGGAGGAGGAGACAGAGTTTATGAGAGTGAGGAAGAGGAGGAGAAGAGGAGGAGACTGAGTTTGTGAGAGTGAGGAAGAGGAGGAGGATAAGGAGGAAGAGGAGGAGGAGACAGAGTTTGTGAGAGTGAGGAAGAGGAGGAGGATAAGGAGGAAGAGGAGGAGGAGACAGTTTGTGAGACTGAGGAAGAGGAGGAGGATAAGGAGGAAGAGGAGGAGGAGACAGAGTTTGTGAGAGTGAGGAAGAGGAGGAAGAGGAGGGCAGTGCTGTACCGCTGTGGCAGTAGGCGTCGAAGAGGGCCGAGGTGTCATGGTAACCGGTGCCGTTGGGGTTCCGGTACAGGGTCCGGACGCCGGGCTTGTCGCCGCCACAGTCGGGGCGGGGCTGGTTGATCGGGTAACGGACGCTGCCGTCGGCCAACCAGCCGGGGGCACAGCGGTCTAGTCCCGCCTGCCAGGCCAGGAACAGCTGCCCCGCCGTAGCTAGCTCCGCCCCCTGGGCTCTGCAGCGTGAGCGAGCGCCTGACAGAGTCAACTTCTGCTGGGCAGAGGAGAAGTACACCTCCCCTGGAGAGAGAGAGAGAGAGAGGGGGGGGAGGGAGGGAGGGGGGGGAGAGAGGGAGAGAGAGGGAGGGGGGGGGAGGAGAGAGTGAGAGAGAGAGATGGGGAGAGAGAGGGGGGGAGGGGGAGGGAGGGGGAGGGGGAGAGAGAGAGAGGGAGGGAGGGGGAGGGAGGGGGAGAGAGAGAGAGAGAGGGGGAGGAGAGAGTGAGAGAGAGAGAGATGGGGACGGGAGAGAGAGAGACAGAGAGGGGGCAGAGACAGAGAGGGAGAGAGGCAGAGTTTTAAAGTGTGAGGTCACAAATGAATGTCTGTGATTAGAATAACTGAACACTGTACTGCTGATCAGTACTGGTGACTGAAGACAGTCAAGTTCTAGAACACTGACTTAGAACATTGAAGAAACTGCTCGTGAACAGTTTAAGGGTGTTTAGCAGTGTTTGGCAGTGTTTGGCAGTGTTTAGCAGTATTTGGCTGTGTTTAGCAGTGTTTGGCAGTGTTTGGCAGTGTGTAGCAGTGTTTGGCAGTGTTTGGCAGTGTGTAGCAGTGTTTGGCAGTGTTTGGCAGTGTTTGGCGGTGTTTGGCGGTGTTTGGCAGTGTTTGGCGGTGTTTGGCGGTGTTTGGCAGTGTTTGGCAGTGTTTGGCAGCGTTTGGCAGTGTTTGGCAGTGTTTGGCGGTGTTTAGAGGTGGGGCTGGGCTGTACCTGCCAGCTCTGCGGTGAAGCAGTACACATCGAACAGCTCGTCTGCGGTCTTGCTGCCGTAGCTCCTCACTCCGGGTGAGTCCTCCCCGTCGCCATAGCAACCGGGCCCCGGCGACTGGACTGGATACCTGCGAGAGAGAGAGAGAGAGGGAGAGAGAGAGAGAGAGAGAGAGAGAGAGGGGGGAGATTTGATGCCACCCCCTTCAGCACTAGGTTGGTCGGGTCAGCTCTCCCATGGAGATAACTCCGGGAATCTTCATTTTTATTTGTCTGACATTTAACTGATGCACAGAATCAGGGACAAAATGAACTGCAGCCCACTTCACCCAGGCGCCGGGAGATCACTGAGAACAGGGAGCGGAGGAGGAGAAGGAGGAGGAGGAGGAGGTGGGGAGGAGAGAGGAGGTGAAACAGGAGGAGGTGGGGAGGAGAGAGGAGGTGAAACAGGAGGAGGTGGGTAAGAGAGAGGAGGTGAAACAGGAGGAGGGGAGGAGAGAGGAGATGAAACAGGAGGAGAGGATGTTTGTTAAAGACGGTGAACTATGTTTGCAGCAGTTACCGTTGAGTGATTTTAAAGGAAAATTTAATTTAATTTAGGGGATTGCCCTTTTAATACTAATGGATGCAACTTAGGTCTAACAATGCCAGCTAGCTGATTAGCAGCTTACCTGGGATTCGTTTTAATAGGCATGAAGAAATATTACATTGATTAAAGTGTATTATAACAGCCAAATAATTGTCAACTCCTGTTCTCTCAGCGGTTTCCCTGTCGGCGGCCATTTTTGTTACCTTTTAAAACTGTTCGCTAACGTTCGTGACGAACAGAAAAAAGTTTGAATATGAACACAGGTCAGGTGGAGTGGAAGCAGGTAAGAGCTTCTGTTTGAGATTCTCAGAGAGGTAAAGAGCGTTAAATACGCACCTGACCCAGGTCTCCAGAGGAGTGACAGCGTTTCTAAAAACAGTGCTCCTCTTCCTCACTCTCACACACTCTGTCTCCTCCTCATCCTCACTCTCACACACTGTCTCCTCCTCATCCTCCTCCTCATCCTCACTCTCACACACTGTCTCCTCCTCATCCTCCTCCTCATCCTCACTCTCACACACTGTCTCCTCCTCTTCCTCCTCCTCATCCTCACTCTCACACACTGTCTCCTCCTCTTTCTCCTCCTCATCCTCACTCTCACACACTCTGTCTCCTCCTCATCCTCACTCTCACACACTGTCTCCTCCTCTTCCTCCTCCTCATCCTCACTCTCACACACTGTCTCCTCCTCTTCCTCCTCCTCATCCTCACTCTCACACACTCTGTCTCCTCCTCATCCTCACTCTCACACTGTCTCCTCCTCTTCCTCCTCCTCATCCTCACTCTCACACACTGTCTCCTCCTCTTCCTCCTCCTCCTCCTCACTCTCACACACTCTGTCTCCTCCTCATCCTCACTCTCACACACTGTCTCCTCCTCTTCCTCCTCCTCATCCTCACTCTCACACACTCTGTCTCCTCCTCCGCTCATGTAGACCTCTGTTTTCACAAATGGGAAGGTTTCTTGAGGTGAACTGCGGATCTGTAGTTTCTGAGTTGGCTCTGACGTGTGTTTGGGTGAACACACCTGACGGTCTGGTCGGAGAGCCAGCCGGCGTCACAGTTCTCGTAGCCGTCGCTGAAGGCGGCGTGCAGCTGGGCGGGCGTGGCGATGAGGGCGGAGTTCTGCAGGCAGGACCGCTGGGCCTCTGGGAACGACAACGTGTAGCGGCCGCCAGGAGAGCGGTAATGGAACACCAGGCCTGAGGAGCGGAGACACGGCCATGTGAATCATACATCACTCAGACATACATCACTCACTGACATACATCACTCAGATATACATCACTCACTGACACACATCACTCACTGACATACATCACTCACTGATATACATCACTCACTGATATACATCACTCAGATATTGGGGTTTGGGGGATGGGAGGGTGGGGTTTGGGGTTTGGGGGATGAGAGGGTGGGGTTTGGGGTTTGGTGGATGGGAGGGTGGGGTTCGGGGGATGGGAGGGTGGGGTTTGGGGGATCACTCACCTTTGACCTCCAGCGGGACGGTGTTCTGCTCCACCTCGTCTCCCACGGTTACCTCGCAGTGGTACACGCCCGCGTCACTGGAGCGCAGGCCAATCAGGGCCAGCGTGGCGTTGTAGCGGTCGCCGTGGTAACCGGGCAGGGACACCCTCCCCATGAAGGCCTTGGTGACCTCCAGCACGTTGCCGCGGGCGACCAGGACAGACTGCTGGTGCGGGGCCCCGCCCTCGTCGCCCCCCTCCTGGCCCCACACCTTGGTCCAGCGCACGGTGGGCGGGTCCCGAGGGCCGGGCTGGGCCAGGGGGGAGGAGCAGGGCAGGAGGGCGTCGCCCCCCAGCCAATCCCGGGTGGGGGGGAGGGTCAGCCTGAGCACCCTCACCTGGGGTCCCCGGAACTGAAGCCTGGAGGACGTGGGGGGGGGGGGGAGGGGGGGAGTGAGTGTTTGTTGGGTGCTGGGATGACACAAACCCAAAATCTGCCCCACACCTCCCTACATACAGAACTGCCCCACACCTCCCTACATACAGAACTGCCCCACACCTCTGTACAGACAGAACTGCCCCACACATCCATACAGACAGAACTGCCCCACACCTGAGCCAAAATTCACAGTAATTACCACACACATTGGCTAACAACACTGAGCTGTCCATAAGAAAGTTGCTCCACCAATCACAGGGGATGTTGCTGACAACCAGCACAACAACACTGACAGTGACTGGTGGCTTTCTCCTCGGTCTACTTCCTGGCTAATTCCCGTAGGGGTCCCAGACATGCAGTAAACTCTGAAAGAGTGCCAATCACCGCGCTCCAAACCACAGAGTAAAGTCGTCAATGACATGCGCTGTGATTGGTGGAACTGCTGTCTTGCCCAGCCTGTAGTTTTCTTCGGTCACATGACTGTCACCCTTGTTGTATAACTGCTTGAATAATATTCTTCAGACCGTCTTTCCAACAGCACAACCAAAAAAATAACAACATTGATAAATAAGGGGTCAAAAAAAAGGTTATGATTTCAATTCTCCATGAACACGATGTTATTCTGTTTATGTTTTCCCAGAAGATTTTGAGCTGTGTGTTGGTGAAGCTGACCTTGGGAGCGCATGTGTTTTTCTGTGTCTCTTAATCACACGCTGAGTGTACAGAGGCATTCCTTTCAACAGAAAATACCCAGCTGGGTTCCCTGACAGACACACTTTTCTTTTGTGTTTTTCTTCAGACCCCACAGTGTTGAACCCTTTGCAGCAACGTCTGTGGAGCCAGGACTGCCTGTCCTGCACCTCTGCGATTCCCAAAACCACGGAGAGAGAGCACCTGGGACAACACCAACCCCACTCACAGGAGAGAGACCAACCCCACTCACAGGAGAGAGACACACCAACCCCACTCACAGGAGAGAGACAACACCAACCCCACTCACAGGAGAGAGACAACACCAACCCCACTCACAGGAGAGAGACCAACCCCACTCACAGGAGAGAGACAACACCAACCCCCACTCACAGGAGAGAGACAACACCAACCCCACTCACAGGAGAGAGACAACACCAACCCCACTCACAGGAGAGAGACAACACCAACCCCACTCACAGGAGAGAGACCAACCCCACTCACAGGAGAGAGACAACACCAACCCCACTCACAGGAGAGAGACAACACCAACCCCACTCACAGGAGAGAGACCAACCCCACTCACAGGAGAGAGACAACACCAACCCCACTCACAGGAGAGAGACCAACCCCACTCACAGGAGAGAGACAACACCAACCCCACTCACAGGAGAGAGACAGCACCAACCCCACTCACAGGAGAGAGACAACACCAACCCCACTCACAGGAGAGAGACAACACCAACCCCACTCACAGGAGAGAGACAACACCAACCCCACTCACAGGAGAGAGACCAACCCCACTCACAGGAGAGAGACAACACCAACCCCACTCACAGGAGAGAGACAACACCAACCCCACTCACAGGAGAGAGACAACACCAACCCCACTCACAGGAGAGAGACAACACCAACCCCCCCACTCACAGGAGAGAGACAACACCAACCCCCACTCACAGGAGAGAGACCAACCCCACTCACAGGAGAGAGACAACACCAACCCCACTCACAGGAGAGAGACCAACCCCACTCACAGGAGAGAGACAACACCAACCCCACTCACAGGAGAGAGACAGCACCAACCCCACTCACAGGAGAGAGACAACACCAACCCCACTCACAGGAGAGAGACAACACCAACCCCACTCACAGGAGAGAGACAACACCAACCCCACTCACAGGAGAGAGACCAACCCCACTCACAGGAGAGAGACAACACCAACCCCACTCACAGGAGAGAGACAACACCAACCCCACTCACAGGAGAGAGACAACACCAACCCCACTCACAGGAGAGAGACAACACCAACCCCACTCACAGGAGAGAGACAACACCAACCCCACTCACAGGAGAGAGACAACACCAACCCCACTCACAGGAGAGAGACAACACCAACCCCACTCACAGGAGAGAGACAGCACCAACCCCACTCACAGGAGAGAGACCAACCCCACTCACAGGAGAGAGACAACACCAACCCCACTCACAGGAGAGAGACAACACCAACCCCACTCACAGGAGAGAGACAACACCAACCCCACTCACAGGAGAGAGACAGCACCAACCCCACTCACAGTTCACAGGCAGTGTGGCAGCTGGGGCCGATCGTGATTGGTCCAGCTGCTCTCCCTTGCTTATTGATTGGGTGTGATGAAGGGCCACGCCCCGTTAGGGCGTCTGTGCTGTTGTTTGTTGAGGCCTTGGCCTCGTTCCTGGTTTCCTCATTTCTCGATTTAAGAGGAGTTTTTATGTTTTTAGTTTAGTTTATTAGTTCAGTTGAAGCCGTCTGTTCATGCGCCTGATTAAAGGCAGCACACAGAGTGCGTTTGAGTTGGTTTTGTCTGATAGTATTAAAAATGAATTATTAATGATCAGTATTACTGGGAAATTACCCACTCATTCTTAAATGGGGTCACCTTAAAGAGGGGTGGGAGACTATTCACCGTTTTCAGACGGATTCTGTCTGATTTCAGGAGCCATTTCAAAAAGAATGAAATATGCGAAAGAAGGGAGTGCAATAGAGGTGAAGGCAGACAGAGAGGAGAGCAGGTCACGCAGGGGTCACGCAGGGGTCACGCAGGGGTCACGCAGGGGTCACGCAGGACACAGAGGAATGTGTTTATTGATAGTAATAATAATAATGGCTCAGGCTGAATGCACACCTGCTGTCCGTCCTTTCCTCACTCATTCACAGGCTGATTAGATTTGATGTGAAAGGAGAGAGAGAGAGAGAGAGAGAGAGAGAGAGGAGAGAGAGAGAGGGAGGGAGAGAGAGAGTGAAGGAAACGGCAGCTATGAAAACGCCTCACTCTCTCACTCTCTCTCACTCTTTCTCTCTCTCTCTCTCTCACTCTCA
>NC_083764.1:65847372-65851072 GCF_963514075.1 Conger conger | reverse complement strand
ACTCACAGGAGAGAGACAACACCAACCCCACTCACAGGAGAGAGACCAACCCCACTCACAGGAGAGAGACGAACACCAACCCCCACTCACAGGAGAGAGACCAACCCCACTCACAGGAGAGAGACAACACCAACCCCACTCACAGGAGAGAGACAACACCAACCCCACTCACAGGAGAGAGACACACCAACCCCACTCACAGGAGAGAGACAACACCAACCCCACTCACAGGAGAGAGACAACACCAACCCCACTCACAGGAGAGAGACAACACCAACCCCCACTCACAGGAGAGAGACAGCACCAACCCCACTCACGAGTTCACAGGCAGTGTGGCAGCTGGGGCCGATCGTGATTGGTCCAGCTGCTCTCCCTTGCCTATTGATTGGGTGTGATGAAGGGCCACGCCCCCGTTAGGGCGTCTGTGCTGTTGTTTGTTGAGGCCTTGGCCTCGTTCCTGGTTTCCTCATTTCTCGATTTAAGAGGAGTTTTTATGTTTTTAGTTTAGTTTATTAGTTCAGTTGAAGCCGTCTGTTCATGCGCCTGATTAAAGGCAGCACACAGAGTGCGTTTGAGTTGGTTTTGTCTGATAATATTAAAAATGAATTATTAATGATCAGTATTACTGGGAAATTACCCACTCATTCTTAAATGGGGTCACCTTAAAGAGGGGTGGAGACTATTCACCGTTTTCAGACGGATTCTGTCTGATTTCAGGAGCCATTTCAAAAAAGAATGAAATATGCGAAAGAAGGGAGTGCAATAGAGGTGAAGGCAGACAGAGAGGAGAGCAGGTCACGCAGGGGTCACGCAGGGGTCACGCAGGGGTCACGCAGGGGTCACGCAGGACACAGAGGAATGTGTTTATTGATAGTAATAATAATAATGGCTCAGGCTGAATGCACACCTGCTGTCCGTCCTTTCCTCACTCATTCACAGGCTGATTAGATTTGATGTGAAAGGAGAGAGAGAGGAGAGAGAGAGAGAGGGAGGGAGAGAGAGAGTGAAGGAAACGGCCAGCTATGAAAACGCCTCACTCTCTCACTCTCTCTCACTCTCACTCTTTCTCTCTCTCTCTCTCTCACTCTCACACACTCATGCACTCTCTCACTCTCTCTCGCTCTCTCTCTCTCACTCACTCTCACTCTCTCACTCTCACACACTCATGCACTCTCACTCTCTCTCACTCTCACTCACTCTCTCACTCTCGCACTCTCGCACTCACTCTCTCTCTCTCTCCCTCACTCTCTCTCTCTCTCACTCTCTCTCTCTCTCTCACTCTCACAGTCCAAGCAAAGTGCCGGCCAGATACCGCACTAACAGACAGTAATCCCACAGCAGATGACAGTTTAGTTTAAGGGGGGAGGAGGGAACATGGACGTGTCCTCGCACAGTAACGCACCGAGTCTGTGGACCAACACAAACATGTAAACATCCCCCCCCCCTCCTCTGCAGGCAACCGCGCAAATCTGCATTTAGATTGAAATGTTTTCACCAGCAGAAAACCTCCAGAGAGCCTCTCTGTGTCTGGAGAAGAGCCAGCTCTCCTATCACTGCGCTCTCAATGAGACCCAACACACAGCCCACGCCCGGACTGCAGAGAGAGAGAGAGGAGAGAGAGAGAGAGAGGAGAGAGAGAGAGAGAGAGAGAGAGAGAGAGAGAGAGAGAGAGGGGAGATAGAGTGAGAGAGAGAGAGAGAGAGAGAGGGAGGGAGAGGGAGAGGGAAGAGAGAGAGGGAGAGAGAGGGGGAAAGGAGAGAGAGGAAAGGAGAGAGATGAAGAAAGGGAGGAAAGGAGGGAGAGTGAGGGAGGCGAGAGGGAGAGAGAGAGCAAGGGAGGGAGAGGGAGAAGAGAGAGGGAGGAAAGGAGGGAGAGGGAGAGAGAGAGAGCAAGGGAGGAGAGGGAGAAGAGAGAGGGAGGAAAGGAGGGAGAGGGAGAGAGAGAGAGCAAGGGAGGGGAGAGAGAGAGGGGAGATAGAGTGAGAGAGAAGGAGAGAGAGGAAAGGAGAGAGATGGAGAAAGGGAGGAAAGGAGGGAGAGTGAGGGAGGGAGTGAGAGGGAGGAAAGGAGGGAGAGTGAGGGAGGCGAGAGGGAGAGAGAGAGCAAGGGAGGGAGAGGGAGAAGAGAGAGGGAGGAAAGGAGGGAGAGAGAGAGAGAGAGCAAGGGAGGGAGGGTGAAAGAGAAACAGAGAGAGATGTGATTCACCTGAGCCAAGATTTCCATATTGTGTCCCCTGAAAATTCTGTGCTTTGCCAATATTTACTCCTTTATATTTCAATATAAGCCAATAAAACATTTTCAACAGAGAGAAGCACACACACCCACAAAAATCAACACACTAGCACCCACACAAACATCAACATACAAGCACCCACACACACACACACATGCACACACACTCACACACGCACACAAACATCAACAAACAAAACAAACAAGCACCTCCACTCCGGGGGGAGGGGGGGGCTGATGATTTGGGGTGCCATGTCATCTGCTGATGTTGGTCCACTATGTTTTATCAAGTCCAGAGTCAAGG
The DNA here is from genome assembly GCF_963514075.1 of Conger conger. Lineage (NCBI taxonomy): Eukaryota > Metazoa > Chordata > Actinopteri > Anguilliformes > Congridae > Conger > Conger conger. Next base: position 65,848,537 of record NC_083764.1, on the reverse strand, counting down.
CAGCCGTCTACCAGGAGATTTTAGAGCACTTCATGCTTCTGTCTGCTGACAAGCTTTATGGAGATGCTGAATTCCTTTTCCAGCAGGACTTGGCATCTGCCCACAGTGCCAGAACTACTAGTAACTGGTTTGCTGACCGTGGTATTACTTGTGCTCGATTGGCCAGCCAACTCGCCTGACCTGAAGCTGTATTGTCAAGAGGACGATGAGACACCAGATCCAATAATACAGACCAGCTGAAGGCCGCTTTCAAAGCAACAGGCTGACTGCCTCCAGGCCACGCCGCATTGAGGCAGTAATTCATGCAAAAGGAGCCGCGACCAAGTACTCAGTGCATAAATGAACATACTTTTCAGAAGGTCAACATTTCTGCATCATAAATCCTTTTGTTTGACTGGTCTTATGTAATGTTGTAATATTTTGAGATACCGGATTCGTGATTTTCATGAGCTGTAAACCTTAAAATCATCGAGATTAAAACAAAAAAAAGGCTTGAAATATTTCACTTTATGTGGAATGAATCTAGAATACATTAAAATGTCACTTTTGAATTAAGTTACAGGAAAATAATGAACTTTTCCATGACATTCTAATTTTTTGAGATGCACACAGTACATATAGGCCTGCATATAAGACAGTGAAACCAAACGGTAAACAGACAGATAATGGTTTTATCTGAAGCGCTTTACAATGAATGCCTCTCATTCACACACTCTCGCTCACAGACACAGACACAGACACATACACACACACACACAGACACACACAGACACACACACACACACACACACACACACACACACACACACACACACAAACACACAAACCATGGAATGCGCATTGGGAGCATTTGGGGGTTAGGTGTCTTGCTCAGGGACACTTCGACCACACCCAGGGGCGGGAATCGAACCAACAACCCTCCAACTGCCAGACGGCTGCCCTCACCTCCTGCAAGGATCTGTGAGGATCAGCACGACGTACATAGTGCAATGATTATCAAATGAGAAAAAATAGCACATTGTCTTAAATAAAGTATGAATAATTCATGTGGCGGAAATGTGCTAGTGTTCTGGACTGAGTGAGGCACAGGCCAGCCAGCCAACCAGAGGGGCTGTAGTCTAAGAGTGTGCTAAGCCTATCACCCGCAGGATTAAAACACCCATGA
>NC_083764.1:65807372-65839872 GCF_963514075.1 Conger conger | reverse complement strand
TCCAAAGACATGCAGGTTAGGCTGATTGGAGAGCCTAAATTGCCCGTGGGTGGGTATGTATGTATGTATGTATGTATGTATGGTATTGCTTGTGAGCAATTGTAGGCCATTTAAATAGGCGTGTCAGAGCGACGCTAGCGTATATTAGACTGGCGAAAGTTGTCCTTAGTCAGTAAGTGCATCATTCTGACCAGGTGTTTAGTATCGCTGCGGGTTTTCCTCTTGACACGGTAACGTAGATTTTTTTAAATTGCTCATTTGAACAGCAAGGGTTAGGGCTTGAGCCAGGTTGTTTGTCTATTACCTGTTAATCACTTCTACTGGTTGCATACCTGTAGAGTGATTGAACATTTGTCTTGCGTAACTTAAATAGCTGTGGAATTTATCAGTAGATTAGCTTTGATTTGGTATTGCTTGTGAGCAATTGTAGGCCATTTAAATAGGCGTGTCAGAGCGACGCTAGCGTATATTAGACTGGCGAAAGTTGTCCTTAGTCAGTAAGTGCATCATTCTGACCAGGTGTTTAGTATCGCTGCGGGTTTTCCTCTTGACACGGTAATGTAGATTTTTTTTAAATTGCTCATTTGAACAGCAAGGGTTAGGGCTTGAGCCAGGTTGTTTGTCTATTACCTGTTAATCACTTCTACTGGTTGCATACCTGTAGAGTGATTGAACATTTGTCTTGCGTAACTTAAATAGCTGTGGAATTTATCAGTAGATTAGCTTTGATTTGGTATTGCTTGTGAGCAATTGTAGGCCATTTAAATAGGCGTGTCAGAGCGACGCTAGCGTATATTAGACTGGCGAAAGTTGTCCTTAGTCAGTAAGTGCATCATTCTGACCAGGTGTTTAGTATCGCTGCGGGTTTTCCTCTTGACACGGTAACGTAGATTTTTTTAAATTGCTCATTTGAACAGCAAGGGTTAGGGCTTGAGCCAGGTTGTTTGTCTATTACCTGTTAATCACTTCTACTGGTTGCATACCTGTAGAGTGATTGAACATTTGTCTTGCGTAACTTAAATAGCTGTGGAATTTATCAGTAGATTAGCTTTGATTTGGTATTGCTTGTGAGCAATTGTAGGCCATTTAAATAGGCGTGTCAGAGCGACGCTAGCGTATATTAGACTGGCGAAAGTTGTCCTTAGTCAGTAAGTGCATCATTCTGACCAGGTGTTTAGTATCGCTGCGGGTTTTCCTCTTGACACGGTAACGTAGATTTTTTTAAATTGCTCATTTGAACAGCAAGGGTTAGGGCTTGAGCCAGGTTGTTTGTCTATTACCTGTTAATCACTTCTACTGGTTGCATACCTGTAGAGTGATTGAACATTTGTCTTGCGTAACTTAAATAGCTGTGGAATTTATCAGTAGATTAGCTTTGATTTGGTATTGCTTGTGAGCAATTGTAGGCCATTTAAATAGGCGTGTCAGAGCGACGCTAGCGTATATTAGACTGGCGAAAGTTGTCCTTAGTCAGTAAGTGCATCATTCTGACCAGGTGTTTAGTATCGCTGCGGGTTTTCCTCTTGACACGGTAACGTAGATTTTTTTAAATTGCTCATTTGAACAGCAAGGGTTAGGGCTTGAGCCAGGTTGTTTGTCTATTACCTGTTAATCACTTCTACTGGTTGCATACCTGTAGAGTGATTGAACATTTGTCTTGCGTAACTTAAATAGCTGTGGAATTTATCAGTAGATTAGCTTTGATTTGGTATTGCTTGTGAGCAATTGTAGGCCATTTAAATAGGCGTGTCAGAGCGACGCTAGCGTCCCAGTTTGTGATGTTATGTTTCACCCCATCCCAGTCTGCTCTCTCCCTCGAAGACCCCCCCTGCGACGTGGGCCTCCACGGCGTCGGAACCCCTCAAACCTCAGCTATCCCCCCCTGACCCCCTGTGAGGACTTTGCTGTCACAGGGGGACTATGGAACTGCCAGTCTGCCACTCGGAAGGCTGACTTCATCCCTGCGTATGCCTCCCTCCAGTCCCTACAATTCCTTGCCCTAACTGAGACCTGGATCACACCTGACAACACCGCCACTCCCGCTGCCCTCTCATCCTCCTTCTCCTTCTCGCACACTCCCCGGCCTTCCGGCCGTGGCGGTGGTACTGGTCTTTTAATTTCCCCCTCGTGGAAATTCTCTGTTCTCCCCCTCTCTGACCTGTCCATATCCACTTTTGAATTCCATTCTGTTGCAGTATCCTACCCTACTAACCTTTTCATTGCAGTTATCTACCGTCCTCCAGGGCCCCTGGGAAACTTCCTTGATGAGCTAGACACCCTTCTCAGCTCCTTCCCTGAGGATGGCACCCCACTGATTCTCCTTGGAGACTTCAACATCCACCTAGAAGCCTCCCAGTCTGCTGCCTTCCTACCGCTAATCCACTCCTTCGGCCTCTCCCTGCAACACTCTCCTCCGACCCACAAGGCGGGCAATGTCCTAGACCTTGTCTTTGTAAGGAACTGCTCATGCTCCAATTTCACGGTTACCCCTCTGCATACATCTGATCACCACTTCATCTCATTCTCCCTCCCTCTTCCTCCCCATCCTCCTCTCCCTCCTCCCTCCCACACTTCCTCAGCCCGCCGTAACCTCCGCTCCCTCTCACCCTCTTCCTTTGCCAGCACCGTCACCGCCTCACTCCCCCCTCTCGAATCCTTCTCCAAACTCCCCGCTGACTCAGCATCTGCCACCCTCCTTTCATCTCTCTCCTCCGCCTTTGACTCTCTCTGTCCCCCTGTCTCAAAGCCACCTCGCACATCCCCTCCCAGTCCTTGGATATCTGACACCCTCCGTACCTCCAGGGCCAGCCTCCGCGCAGCGGAGAGGAAGTGGGGGAAATCCAGAGACGCTTCCGACCTCATGACTTACCAGTCTCTCCTGGCGGCATTCTCTTCCGATGTCACTGCCGCCAAAGCAAAATACTATCAAACGCAAATTCAGAACTCTGCTTCTAACCCCCGGAAACTGTTCTCCATTTTCTCCTCTCTCCTCAACGCACCGCCTCCTCCTCCTCAGTCCTCTTTCGCTGCTGATGACTTTGCTGATTTCTTCGATGAGAAGGTCGCAGTCATCCGCAGATCCTTTACAACCGCCGCCCCCCTCACTGTGCCCTTCCCCCCCTCTAGGCCCATCCCTTCCTTTTCCACTTTCTCCCCCCTTACAGACTCTGATGTTTCTCAACTCCTGCTCTGCCACCGCCCTACAACCTGTGCCCTTGACCCTATCCCCTCTTCTCTTCTCCAAACTATCACACCTGACATTCTCCCATTTGTCACCTCCCTTGTCAACTCCTCCCTGTCTTCCGGCTGTTTTCCGGCATCCTCCAAGAGGGCCCACATCACTCCGCTGCTAAAAAAGCCTACCCTGGACCCCTCCATCATCCAGAACTACCGCCCGGTATCTCTTCTTCCTTTCCTTTCTAAAACTATAGAACGAGCCGCTTCTACTCAACTTTCTTCCTTCTTTTCTAACAACAACCTGCTAGACCCCCATCAGTCTGGCTTCAGATCGGGCCACTCGACAGAGACTGCGCTCCTCTCCGTCAGTGAGTCACTTCATGCCGCACGAGCAGCCTCCCTCTCCTCTGTCCTCATTCTTCTAGATCTCTCTGCTGCCTTCGACACTGTGGATCACTCCATCCTCCTGTCTGCCCTGTCAGCAACGGGCATCTGTGGCACAGCCCTGGACTGGATTGAGTCCTACCTCTCTGGTCGCTCCTTCCAGGTTGCCTGGGCTGGTTCGGTATCGACACCTCGGCCCCTCGCCACAGGAGTTCCCCAGGGCTCAGTCCTTGGCCCGCTTCTTTTTTCTCTCTACACTCGCTCCCTTGGCCCTGTGATCACTGCACATGGGCTATCCTACCACTGCTATGCGGACGATACCCAACTCTTCGTCTCGTTCCCGCCGTCTGATACGCAGGTTTCAGCCCGTATCTCTGCTTGCCTGAGCGACATCCAGAGCTGGATGGACAACCACCATCTAAAGCTCAACCCAGGTAAAACTGAAATGATATTCATCCCTGCTAATACCTCTCCCCATCTGGATCTCTCCATTTCCCTCGGGGATACCACACTCACGCCGTCACCCAGTGCAAGGAACCTCGGCGTGGTGATGGACAGCAGACTGTCCCTTTCCGAGAACATTGCGGCGGTGACCCGGTCTTGCAGGTTCTTCCTATACAACATACGGAGAATCCGCCCCTTTCTCACCCCCTACTCGACCCAGCTCCTGGTCCAAGCGATGGTTCTGTCCCGCCTGGACTACTGCAATTCCCTCTTGGCTGGCCTCCCAGCGTCTGCCATCAGACCCCTCCAACTCATCCAGAATGCAGCAGCTCGTCTGGTCTTCAACCTTCCCAAATACTCACACGTCACCCCCCTGCTTACTTCCCTCCACTGGCTGCCTGTCATGGCTCGCATCAAATTCAAAACATTGGTGCTAGCCTTCCAAGCAGTTAAAGGGTCTTCCCCAGCTTATCTGCAAAAAATCATCAGACCCTACACCCCTGCCAGACCTCTTCGTTCAGCCTCCACAGGCCGCTTGGCACCTCCCCCTCTCAGAACCTCCACCTCACGCTCACGACTACTGTCTGTTCTGGCTCCACGGTGGTGGAACGAACTCCCCGTTGAGGTCAGAACTATAGAATCCCTCCCCACCTTCAAGCGCAAGCTGAAGACACACCTCTTCAAACAGCACCTCTCCCCATCCCTCCCTACCTCCCTGTGAACCTTAATTGTTGTCTCTGTGACTTGTGTATCAGTATTTTAGTTGGCTAGGTAAGCAGTGTTTGGATAGTTAACTTTGGTGACTTTTGCTCTGTTTGTTTGTTTGTTCAAAAAAAAAAAAAAAAAAAAAAAAAAAAAAATTGCCCTTGTCCTTATCTTTGTTGTACAGGTAGCAGTTGAAATTGTACTTACCTCTAGGGTCTTTCAGCGAACTTATCCCTGGTTATGGGTATGCACTTTGTTGTACGTCGCTCTGGATAAGAGCGTCTGCCAAATGCCAATAATGTAATGTAATGTATATATGTATGTGTGTGTGCCCTGCGATGGACTGGCGACCTGTAGGAGAATGAATGAATGCGGCGTAGGAGAATGAATGAATGAATGAATGAATGAAGCTGGTGTACAGGTGTACAGGTGTACCTAATGAAGCGATCGCTGAGTGTAAATGTTCAACCCGCAGATCGAGCCACGTGGGCTAAGGTGCCTGCCTGGGTTCTGGAAGGCTGGAGGTTTCGTGGTCCAATCCCCAACGTCGCGTCACGCTCTTCCCAGAATTCAGTGTTTCTTTTCTGCCACTCAAGTCACACTCTTAACACTTCATTTCAGCGAATGAATCGGCGAGCTGCCCTGACTGGGCTGCTTTAATGGGCGTAAGCGTCTGAGCACCCGCGCGCTTTAACTTCCCCATAAAGACCCCGGCCTGTCACTCACCTGGCCCGCAGCCCAGGGACTGCCAATAACAACAACAATAATAATAAAATAAAAACACAGCTCACGGCTATTTCTGAGCACAATGCAAAACACCGTGGAAAACATTTACACTGAAATCTTTTACACCACTCGTGTTAATGAAAGATTCCTTGTGTTACAGACAGTACCCGGCTCATTCCTACAGAACGGCCTGCTTCCCTGTTTGCAGTGTTCTTGGTCAGCCATGTTGAGTCTACAAATAATACAGTTGCAATCAAAATTATCCAACCCCCATTGCACATTAGGTTTATTGGCAAAATGACAAGCATCTTCAGTACTTAGTAGAGCACCCTTTTGCTGTTATGACCTGCTGCAAACGCGATGCATAGCCAGACACCAGCTTCTGACAGCGTTCCTGAGGAATCTTAGCCCATTCCTCATGGGCAATGGCCTCCAGTTCAGTAATATTCTTGGGTGTGCGTTTGGCAACCGCCTTCTTCAAATCCCACCAGAGAATTTTTATGGGGTTCAAGTCAGGCAACTGTGACGGCCACTCGAGAATCTTCCATTTCTTCTTCTGAAACCAAGCCTTGGTGGACTTTGAGGTATGCTGGGGATCATTGTCCTGCTGGAAGGTCCAACGACGCCCAAGCTTCAGCTTCATCACAGATGGCATGAGGTTTTTCCCTAATATTTCCTGATACTTGACTGAATCCATCGTGCCCTCCACACGCTGCAGGTTTCCAGTGCCAGAGGCAGCAAAGCAGCCCCAGAGCATCACTGAGCCACCGCCATGCCTCACTGTAGGCAGGGTGTTCTTTTCAGCATATGCTTCATTCTTCTTCCTCCAGACATACCGCTGATCCATGGGCCCAAAAGGTTCCAGTTTTGTTTCATCGCTCCACAGAACAGAATTCCAAAACTTCTGTGGCTTATTTAGATGGTTTTGAACATATTGGAGCCGACCTTTCTTGTGCTTTTGGGTCAGTAGTGGTGTACGTCTTGGAGTCCGGGCATGGAGCCCTTCAGTGTTCAGTATGCGCCTTACTGGGCAAACTGAAACCTCAGTGCCTGCTGCCACCAAGTCTTGCTGCAGGTGTTTTGCAGTCACTCTAGGGTTTCTGACCACTTGCCTCCTCAGGAATCTGGTGGCAGCCGCTGATAGCTTCCTCTTTCTGCCACGTCCAGGTAGTGTAGCCAATGTTCCTTTAACTTTAAACTTGCAAACTATGCTTCCAACTGTATCTCTAGGAACATTCAGTGCTTTCGCTATCTTTTTGAATCCTTTTCCTTGTTTGTGCAAGGCAATGATCTCTTCTCTGAACTTTTTGGACAATTCTTTTGACTTAGCCATATTTCTAACATGCAAAAACGTCACTCAACAAACCCCTAGCCAGTCCAGGTATTTATGCGTTTCATCTCAAGCACACCTGAACTAATTAGTTGCACCAGGTGTGCTTGAAACAGGGGGTTGGGTAATTTTGATTAGTTGCATCAGGTGTGCTTGAGACAGGGGGTTGAATAATTTTGAGACTGCAGTAATGATTAAAAGTAGCATTTTGTGTTGAATGTTGATAAAAACCCTGGTAATATTTTGTAGTATTATGTTTCATTGAACTACTTAAACAGTTCTTGTGTAATTTGTTTATTGCAAACAGCTGAGAAATTGTATCTATATCTACTAAGAATACTACTACAACTACTACTAAGAATACTACGACTACTACCACTACTAAGACTACTGCTACTACTACTACTACTATTGCTGCTACGACTGCTACTGCTGCTCCTGCTACTGTAAGAGTACTGATTGGATGTCCATGGACACTGTTAAAGCTGTTAAAGCTGTAAAAGCTGTTAAAGCTGATCTAACACTGGGAACTTTGTAATTAAGATATAGAAGATACAAAAGAAATTAAGATTCAAAAATCGCTGCAAGCCTCTGGAGCAAAATGACAATGTCACAATGCACCAATGTCGTCAGCGGTTCGGGAATGGGGTTGCAGCTGGCCGGCCATCTTGAGTGTATACAAACCACTCTACTCAGTGCGTACTCCTAAGTCAGTCAGACAGCCGGTCAGCCATTTTGATTCTGAGGCCACGAACCCAGCCGAATCACCAGCATCTCCCGCTGCGGCGCCATCACTGAGGGAGACAACCCGCCAACAACGTGCCGTTTGCCCCCTCCATTACCAACGTGACCTCTATCTGCACTTTCTTTTGAAAGTAAGAGGGAAGCTTTTGTCCAGTGATGACATCACTGCGGTTCAGTTCCACCCAGAGACACACGCCCCGCCCACACACACTCACACGCCCCGCCCACACACTCACACGCCCCGCCCACACACTCACACGCCACGCCCACACACTCACACGCCACGCCCACACACTCACACGCCACGCCCACACACTCACATGCCCCACCCACACTCACACGCCCCGCCCACACACTCACACGCCACGCCCACACACTCACATGCCCCACCCACACTCACACGCCCCGCCCACACACTCACACGCCCCGCCCACACACTCACACGCCACCTGTGGGGGTGTGGGGGTGTGGGGCTGTGGGGGTGTGGGGCTGTAGGGGTGTGGGGCTGTGGGGGTGTGGGGCTGTGGGGGTGTGGGGGTGTGGGGCTGTGGGGGTGTGGGGGTGTGGGGCTGTGGGGGTGTGGGGGTGTGGGGGTGTGGGGCTGTGGGGGTGTGGGGGTGTGGGGGTGTGGGGCTGTAACGCTGTGGGGGTGTGGGGGTGTGGGGCTGTAACGCTGTGGGGGTGTGGGGCTGTGGGGGTGTGGGGGTGTGGGGGTGTGGGGCTGTAACGCTGTGGGGGTGTGGGGCTGTAGGGGTGTGGGGCTGTAGGGGTGTGGGGCTGTGGGGGTGTGGGGCTGTAACGCTGTGGGGGTGTGGGGGTGTGGGGCTGTAACGCTGTGGGGGTGTGGGGCTGTGGGGGTGTGGGGCTGTGGGGGTGTGGGGGTGTGGGGCTGTGGGGGTGTGGGGCTGTGGGGGTGTGGGGGTGTGGGGGTGTGGGGCTGTAACGCTGTGGGGGTGTGGGGCTGTGGGGGTGTGGGGCTGTGGGGGTGTAGGGGTGTGGGGCTGTGGGGGTGTGGGGCTGTGGGGGTGTGGGGGTGTGGGGGTGTGGGGCTGTAACGCTGTGGGGGTGTGGGGCTGTAACGCTGTGGGGGTGTGGGGCTGTAACGCTGTGGGGGTGTGGGGCTGTGGGGGTGTGGGGCTGTAGGGCTGTGACCGAGAGAGGGAGGGGAACCAGGTGCTGAGAGAACGGCAGGACGGGGGAGGCATTAAAGGGGTGCGCGGTGCGCTGGATCATATCCTCCCCCTGCTTCAGCAGCAGACCGGCGGCTTTAAATCAAGGTAATTACCACCTTTCAGCCGCACCAGCGCACAAACAAAAGCAGATATAAATCCCACCGTAAGCGACCGGTCTTCACCGCACGGCAGAGCAGGAACGCACACGGGAGCGTTAATATCCCGCGGCGCGGAGGTTAGCACGAGGGGGATGTTAGCACGAGGGGGCCGTTAGCACGAGGGGGACATTAGCACGAGGGGTCCGTTAGCACGAGGGGGAGGTTAGCACAAGGGGGCCGTTAGCACGAGGGGGCCGTTAGCACGAGGGGGCCGTTAGCACGAGGGGGACATTAGCACGAGGGGGCGGTTAGCACGAGGGGGACGTTAGCACGAGGGGGACGTTAGCACGAGGGGGACGTTAGCACGAGGGGGACGTTAGCACGAGGGGGATGTTAGCACGAGGGGGATGTTAGCACGAGGGGGCCGTTGGGACTGGCCCACTAATCTGTGGCTAGGGAGAGAGAGGGAAGGAGAAACAGAGCCTTAGCAGATACCAGACCATGGGGCCCATCCACACACTGGAACAGAGCCGTAACAGATACCAGACCATGGGGCCCATCCACACACTGGAACAGAGCCTTAACAGATACCAGACCATGGGGCCCATCCACACACTGGAACAGAGCCTTAACAGATACCAGACCATGGAGCCCATCCACACACTGGAACAGAGCCTTAACAGATACCAGACCATGGGGCCTATCCACACACTGGAACAGAGCCTGAACAGATACCAGACCATGGGGCCTATCCACACACTGGAACAGAGCCTTAACAGATACCAGACCATGGAGCCCATCCACACACTGGAACAGAGCCTTAACAGATACCAGACCATGGGGCCCATCCACACACTGGAACAGAGCCTTAACAGATACCAGACCATGGAGCCCATCCACACACTGGAACAGAGCCTTAACAGATACCAGACCATGGGGCCTATCCACACACTGGAACAGAGCCTGAACAGATACCAGACCATGGGGCCTATCCACACACTGGAACAGAGCCTTAACAGGTACCAGACCATGGGGCCCATCCACACACTGGAACAGAGCCTTAAACGGTACCAGACTGTGGGGAGTCTAGAGTGTCACACTTTTCTATGACAAAATTTTAATTAAATCCTCACTGCGCATTCCCCAAGATCATCACAGCTAAAGAAAAATCCTGAATCCTCTAATCAACTTCTGGATAAAGATGAGCGTAGTGCGGCCTAAGTCTCACACACCTCACCCAGGAAACAGCCACAGCAGCCAGGAAACGTATTCCACAACCGCAGCAGCATCGTACCGAGAACAGAATGAGAACACAATGTTCTCGCTCCTACTCGTCTGAACATTTTTTTAAATATATAATTTTCTGAAACTTTTCCAGGCCTGAAGTGACCCTCCCGGCGGCAGACGGGCGTTGGTGCGGAGGCAGGCCTCTGAGCTCTCTGGGAGAATAATCCGTAGGTCACACTGCGACTAGGAGCGCCGGGCCTTGTGCGTGCGTTTGTGCCGTGCCTCTCCCCCCCCTCGCCCGTCTCCCCCCCATCTTTCTCCACCCGAGTTCTGCCGTCGCACCGCCTGCTGCTACGGAAGCCACGGCAACCCCCCCACCCCACCACCACCACCACCACTCAGGACTTCAGCCGGGAAAGCACCCCACACCTTAACCCTTTAAAGAGCTGGGGGGGGGGGGTTCCTGGATTGACAGTGTTCTAGAAGTCAGAAGTCAGTGTTCCAGAACGCCACGGCTGCCCAGTAGCGATTGTGACATCAGCAGTAGAATGTCCAGTTCCAGAACGTTGCAGTCACACGTCGGGGACGTCACGCCTGAAAGGGTTAACGGCGGAAAAGGAGGGCATGAGGATGAGAAAACAGAGAACTGGGTCGCGTCAGACCCAACCACCCGACCACGCCTGACCCACATCTCACTAACCACCGGGGCTGTCAAAAACCACACCACACGCTCTCCTTTCTGTGAAATATTACACTACACTTAGCAGATGCTCTTAGGCACAGCTGACGTGCTTTTACATACAGGCCATTAATACAGCAGGAGCTTTTAATGTAGCAGTTGAGTTGAAGCACCTCAAGGGTACAACAGCCGTGTCCTCCCTGACAATAACACCTGAGAATAAGAGCTACAGCGCTGAACCACACGCCCAGTTCCCCGGGCCAGAGCCCCACCCCTGCCCACCTGGTGTCTCGGGCAACACAGGTAAATGGGCGCGGTCGCCCCACAGTTCTACAGGAGGTTCCCCTGCGCTCCACAGCCCCAAAACGCCAAGGACTGCCAGCGGTCTCTTGGGCCGGTCGGACCAAACAGCATCAGAACCAGACCAACCTCCCCGCAACGCCCGTATGAAATGTGTTTTTAGGAATTTCTGCCTCATGTAAAGCACTTTTAATTGCCTGTGTGAATGAAACTTGACTCCCCTAGAAACCCTAGAAAAAGAGAGAAAGGAAAAAAGACAGAAAGATATATTTAAAGGCGGAAATCCCGTCTCTCAGTGGTGCCATGTCCTTGTTAAGAAGTATGACGTGTGTGATAACATAGTTACACTGCGGTGCTACACCTCTGCTCTGCTTGTCAATGACTGCTACATGGCGAGATGGCTCAGGCAGTAAGAGCAGTCGTCTGGCAGTCGGAGGGTTGCCGGTTTGATCCCCCGCCCGGGCTGTGTTGAAGTGTCCCTGAGCAAGACACCTAACCCCCAAATGCTCCTGACGCCTTGTATGGCAGCCAATCGCCGTTGGTGTGTGAGTGTGTGTATGAATGGGTGAATGAGAAGCATCAATTGTACAGCATTTTGGATAAAGGCGCTATATAAATGCCAACCATTTACACCTCTGCTGTACGTTTCAATTACTGCTACACCTCCGCTCTGCATTTCAATTACTGACTCATTTCCCGCCTTGTTGGGTAACTTTGTACCCGACTTTATGTCAGGCTTCCCTTACAAGAGTTCCTGGTTAAATAATGGTTAAATAAGTTACAGGAATGTTTTTTAAAACGCAGTGAAGGCAGAAGGTGGGTGTTCTGATCCCCCGTGTCGCCACGATAAGACCCACACAGCTGTTGGGCCCTTCAGCAAGACCCCTTAACCCCACGTTGCTCCAGGGGGATTGTCCTCTGCTTAGTCTAATAAACTGTAGGTTGCTTTGGATAATGGAAAAAACGCATCAGCAAGTGATTATTATTATAAGAAAAGGGGTGTGTCTTATCCCAAGGAGGGTCACGTGATTGGCTGTCAGGGGGGGTGGGTTATGGGAGGGAAAGGGGCAGGAGCAGAGAGGAGGGGGTATGGGAGGGGGGGGGGGGGGGTATGGCAGGGGGAGGGGTGTATGGGAGGGTTGATGCTGACAAGGGCTGAGATATCAAACAGAGCCAGCAGATCTGCCATTTTAACAGGGCTCATTAAAAACGCCAGTCTGCACACCGACACCTTGCTCTGGATTACGGTCTCCACAGACTCCAACCTGACGGCCATTTTCTAATTTTTCACATTCCATTCATTTATTTATTCACCTTAATTAGGCCTAAGTTAATTTGGGGGGTCCAAGTAACTGTCTGGGTCCAATCTTCTCAGCTGAAGCCTGCAGCTGCTGAAGACATTTTTCACAGGAACCTCCTGTGTGCTGAGAGGCGGGTCCACACCACACACAGGGGTTCTGAACCTCCTGTGTGCTGAGAGGCGGGTCCACACAGGGGTTCTCAACCTCCTGTGTGCTGAGAGGCGGGTCCACAGCACACACAGGGGTTCTGAACTTACAGCGTGTGGCGCATTAATAACACAACAGTGAATAACACGCGTATACCACATGCACACAATGAATAACACACTTATTACACGTGTATGCAGCGAATAACACATCGACACATAATGTGTATGTAACATTCATAATACATACAGAGAATAACACCATATAACATGTAGTGAATAACATCCATAACACATGCACACAATGAATAATGCATTTAAACATCCAGACAGACAGTGGATAACACATTTATAACTGTGTGTGTATGAGTGTGTTTTATCCACTTAAACTACTGCAGGACCAGGGTTGAGTAGCCCTACATTTAGCATGACCCTGCACTGCACGGCAATCTGTATAGCATGATCTGTAACTATAATTTATATTTTCAAGAAAACAAGACATTGTTTATACTGGTGTAGCTTGTTTCAACAGTCGTCTGAGGACCAAAAATATGAAGATATTCAAGCTGTCCTTTAAGACAGAAAATATTTGTTCAAAATATGAACTTTACACCAAGAGACAGCCCTACTATAGCTTTATAAAATATATAACTTGCAGCTTGTGCTACTGATCCTACATAGCCATCCAGGCAGCTGAAGTTGAAGCCAACTTCAGCGAAGGTCAGTTTCAGAAATGCACCTTTTGCAAGTCTATAAATCCAGTTATTTCTGCATGTATACAATGGTCCAAAACACTCCATGCACTTCCTAAAATACTTTAAACCCCAATTGTGGCACTATAAATATGCAACGAGAACACTCATAACAGCATATTTATTTTCTGTCAGGTTTAGAGCCAACAGAAATCCAGATTTGTTAATGTGCATACATACATGCACATAAAGACACAGAGGAATGAATTCACCACTGAGGACCGTGACAACGCCCAGGACTGAGGGCTTGTTGTCACGGCAGTGGTAAAACATTAAAAAGCTGTGACTGTGTTGGAATTAGTTTGCACCCCGAGGATTTGGCTGCCGATAATTACAGTTCGTTACTCCATGGTCTGCGAGCACTCCGCTCTGATTGGTCCGTGCGAGCACTCCGCTCCGATTGGTCCGTGCGAGCACTCCGTTCTGATTGGTCCGCGCGAGCCCTCCGCTCCGATTGGTCCGCGCGAGCGCTTCGCTCTGATTGGATGGAGTTGATTCAGCAAGGAATGATCCATGGTGAGGTGCTTGTTAGCAGGTTTTAGCGCACGGAGCAGGTTAGCAGGTTTTAGTGCACGGAGCAGGTTAGCAGGTTTTAGCGCATGGAGCAGGTTAGCAGGTTTTAGCGCACGGAGCAGGTTAGCAGGTTTTAGCGCACAGAGCAGGTTAGCAGGTCTTAGCGCAGGGAGCAGGTTAGCAGGTTTTAGCGCACGGAGCAGGTTAGCAGGTCTTAGCGCACGGAGCAGGTTAGCAGGTTTGAGCGCACGGAGCAGGCTAGCAGGTTTTAGCGCACGGAGCAGGTTAGCAGGTTTTAGCGCACAGAGCAGGTTAGCAGGTTTTAGCGCACAGAGCAGGTTAGCAGGTTTTAACGCATGGAGCAGGTTAGCAGGTTTTAGCGCACAGAGCAGGTTAGCAGGTCTTAGCGCACGGAGCAGGTTAGCAGGTTTGAGCGCACGGAGCAGGCTAGCAGGTTTTAGCGCACGGAGCAGGTTAGCAGGTTTTAGCGCACGGAGCAGGTTAGCAGGTTTTAACGCACGGAGCAGGTTAGCAGGTTTGAGCGCACGGAGCAGGTTAGCAGGTTTGAGCGCACAGAGCAGGTTAGCAGGTCTTAGCGCACAGAG
Source organism: Conger conger (assembly GCF_963514075.1). Lineage (NCBI taxonomy): Eukaryota > Metazoa > Chordata > Actinopteri > Anguilliformes > Congridae > Conger > Conger conger. Next base: position 65,825,569 of record NC_083764.1, on the reverse strand, counting down.
CAGGTTAGCAGGTTTTAACGCACGGAGCAGGTTAGCAGGTTTTAGCGCACGGAGCAGGTTAGCAGGTTTTAACGCACGGAGCAGGTTAGCAGGTTTTAGCGCAGGGAGCAGGTTAGCAGGTTTGAGCGCACGGAGCAGGTTAGCAGGTTTTAGCGCACGGAGCAGGTTAGCAGGTTTTAGCGCAGGGAGCAGGTTAGCAGGTCTTAGCGCACGGAGCAGAGGCGAAGCATTAAAACCCCTTAACGAGCTCCTCGCGCAGCTAACCCGGCTCATACCAGGCCCTTAATCGAAGACTGAAATATCATTTTCACTGCCACAGGCACCTTAGGCCACTGAGGGGGCCGTTGTTTCAGCATGTTGCCATGGTTACAGAGCTGGTTTTATTGGGGGGGGGGGGCAGCATTTCCCCGTTAACGCAGAGACTCCAGGGAGACGGTGGCAGAGCACTCCTGGGTGAGCAGCCATGACACCTGCTGACTGGGCTCCTCGGGCCTCGTATGGGAGGTCTCCGGGGAGGAGCGGGAATGTCAGCACACCAGCAGGGGGCGCTGTGTAGCAGAAACCCCAGAGTGCCACAGCTTCTGCACCTCAGGAGACGCTGGGGCTGGGGCTGGGATGGACACTCTCTCACTCTCTCACTCTCACTCTCACTCTCACTCTCACTCTCACACACACACACACACTCTCTCTCACACACACTCACTCACACACTCACACACTCACACACTCACACACACACACACACTCTGACTCACTGTGTGTAGTAAGGATTTTCCTACAGAGGGTAACAGTGGACAGAGTGGGCATCTCTGGCCATGTCCTCAATGTGGCAACATAATGACTCACCCATTCAGGGGATTTCAACACACTGGCAACCAAAACAGATTTGAGATCCATAACAGCCATAACAGCCATAACAGATCCATTCATGTTTCCTTCACTGGGGGGATACGGTGAGATGTCCATGTCCTGACCAACCCCATTTTGAGCCAAAAGCCCCACTGATCCAGGAACAGTCCCCTTGCGCTCAGAGACTGCAGGGCTGGAGCTCTCCGGTGCTGAAGCACCAAAGCAGGGGAGAAGAACATGCTGAGGGTCATTAGACCAACTACAGAACACACGTCAGGCGAGGGTTCAATTCTCTCTAAAGTACCAGTTAGCCATAGCCATGAACACCACGCCTAGTTCACACCACAGGCATCTGCTAAGTCAGTAAAGTTACGGCATGTCATAAACTCGGAGCGAGTCATGACGACAAGAATTATGGTGAAGAACTACAACATCAAGATGGAGAGACAAGTGCAAAATGAGTGTTCAATGGGGACAGAAATACAACATGAAAGGGCTCGAAGATCAAGAGGCAAGTTAGTCATGAGGGGCACTAGATTTGGGGTACTCTGCAGACGAGTAGGGTCAGATCCAGTGGAGGTACAGTCTGAAGAGATGCGTCTTCGGACCCCCGGGGGAGAATGGGCACTGCAGCCCCAAAAACCCTGAAGAGGAGGCCAATCCAGCCAGCACAGGCCCATCAGTGAACAACGTCAGGGTGTCCCGAACCATACCCCGCCTGGAAGATTTACCAATTACACATGTCAGCCGGAACGAGCAAACTTATTACAACTGAAATCTCACACGCAGTTAAAAGAAAGAAAGAAAGAATAAATAAACAAATAAAGAAACACATTAAAAAAACCTTTTTTTTATGAATAAATACAAAATAAGGTAGGACTTCGAAGCTAATTAAAGTGCTTGTCTAACTCTCACCCCCCAGGGCCCTGATGAAAGGCATTAAGACGTCCTGGGCACCAGACGTCACGGTCTATTTATGAACTTTAATTCCATAAGAGAGAGGACTGGCTCTCCTCACGGAGTGCGGACTAATGTTAAAATGATGGTTGAGAGAAAGCATTCCTTCTGGCAGAACGCCATTTTGACACCCCCCACAGTGCAAACTGAGCGGCTACACGCCAAACCACCGCTACGGGCGTAGCGTACTCATCTGTGGGGAACGTGTAGAGGTTATTCCCTGTGTGCCTGACCAGGCTGCTCATAACCTTACAGCACTATGAGCCTGACCAGGCTGCTCATAACCTTACAGCACTATGAGCCTGACCAGGCTGCTCATAACCTTACAGCACTATGAGCCTGACCAGGCTGCTCATAACCTTACAGCACTATGAGCCTGACCAGGCTGCTCATAACCTTACAGCACTATGAGCCTGACCAGGCTGCTCATAACCTTACAGCACTATGAGCCTGACCAGGCTGCTCATAACCTTACAGCACTATGAGCCTGACCAGGCTGCTCATAACCTTACAGCACTATGAGCCTGACCAGGCTGCTCATAACCTTACAGCACTATGAGCCTAACCAGGCTGCTCATAACCTTACTGCACTATGAGCCTGACCAAGCTGTTCATAACCTTACAGCACTATGAGCCTGACCAGGCTGCTCATAACCTTACAGCACTATGAGCCTGACCAGGCTGACATCTTTCAGGACATTCCAACCTGTTAAATGTTCCTTCTAGGAGCTAGAAGTAGAAGTTAGTAATCTTTCCTTTGAGCAAGGAAACGCCAGTGTATCATTTGCGGAAGTATTTCTATCTCATCAGGAGATGAGCGAGGTCGCCTGGCGGTTGGAAGCCCCTGGGCGAGTCAAAGTGCCACTGAGCGCCTGACCTTGCGTGGCAGGGTGCGCGAGAGAGGGGCTGTGAATGGGAGGCATCAATTGCAAAGCTCTTGAGATGAAAGCACGATATAAATGTAGTCCATTTACCGTTCGCCATTTACTGAACAGGCGCCTTCCCAGGACACCCAGAATGTCGACACAGAGGCCTGAGCGTGGGATGAACGATGGGCGCAGATGGACCAGCCTGGCCGGAGATTGACGTTTTTTTGTTGTTGCTTGTTTTAGTCTCTCTCCCTCTCCCTCTCCCTCTCACTGGATAAGCTCATTTCTGGCTGAAGAAGTCACAGCCTTTTCCCCCGAAGTGAAACCACCATCTGTGGACCCAAACCCTAACTCAGGCCCCGAGAGAGGTTTAAAACCTGCTTATTCACACCCTTTCCCCCTTTCCCACCCCCCTTCCGCCCTGCCCAGGGCTCCCAGCTCTGAAAGAGCATTTACTGGACCGGCAAAGACACTGTCAGAGCTGATCCAACACTGGGAATTCTGGAAGATGGAGAAGATATCAAAGAAATTAAGATATAAAATCGCTGCAAACCTCAGTGTGGAATTAATGAGGTCACAATCTGCTAATGATATCAGCGTTTTGGGAACGACTCCAGTCCTGGAGGGCCACAGCGTCTGCAGGTTTAACTCCAGTCCTGGAGGGCCACAGCGTCTGCAGGTTTAACTCCAGTCCTGGAGGGCCAGTGTCTGCAGGTTTAACTCCAGTCCTGGAGGGCCACAGTGTCTGCAGGTTTAACTCCAGTCCTGGAGGGCTAAAGTGTCTGCAGGTTTAACTCCAGTCCTGGAGGGGGCGCAGTGTCTGCAGGTTTAACTCCAGTCCTGGAGGGCACACACAAACTCACACACAGCTGTCCCACACTCACTTGACACCCAGACACACACAAACTCACACACAGCTGTGCTGGTGTCTCGGGGGGATTCATCAGGTACTGAATGTACACAAAGGACCGTGCACACAGATGCACAACCTTTCATCATGCAGACAAAAACACACATGCAAATATACATACACGTACGCACATGCACACACATTTAGCATACATACGTACACACACACACTCGTTTAGCACATATACGCACAGACAAGCACACACACTTAACACACAACATACACTTGCTTAACACATATACACACACTCAAGCACACACTTAGCACGCATGCACACACACAAAGTCACACCCACTTCATACACACACTTGCAGACACACATGCAGACTTAACACACAAGTACTCTTGCGGCCACACACCCACACACACACACACACAGTTGAAGCCTCGTCATCCGGCACATTAACCCATTTCGTTTTCCCAGCTTCCCCGAACTCCACTGCCCCAGAGGCCCACCGCCTTCCCCTCAAACGCACCGCGCCCGTCACTTTGCATTCCGGATATCGTGGAGAAAAATACCCCCCAGAAGGCACTCGGCAGCCCCGAAGATATTCTTTAAGCTTTTACAAAACACAGAAACCAGCAACGACTATTTATTTACACTTCAGAGTATTGGTTTGCCCAGGAGCTGCGTCTGGCTGAGGAGCTGGGTCATTTTCTCGTCCTTTACAGCGATATAAAAAGCGCAGATTGACAACGTGCCTTCTCACTTTGAGAACCCTCTCCCAGTCCCCCGTTGCTGCCAGCGCCGTCACGCCGCTGGAGCTCAGCGCGTACGTGACTACCAATCAGCACCGTCAGAGTGAGAGAGATCGCTGTCACTCATACCCATCAAATCAGGACTTCGAATCCGGCCCTGGTTCCCTCTACCGGTTCATTAACGGAACAATTAGTTCTGCTGATTGGCCAGGCTGTCACACCTGACTCGCAGGTAAATAAAGGGTGAAAACCCAAGAGGTCCGTGATTTGATGATCCCCGGCCTATGGTCTCACCTGGCTTTACAACTTGACCAACGGAGCATAAATCCAGCGGTTCCTCCAACGAGGCTCCACGCATTCATTAAAAGGGGTTTCTCAAAAACGGAAACGGTATTAGTTTCCATTCCATTGGGTCACGTCCATCGGGATAGTCTGTGGTTTTAAATGAAAGGGTTGTGCCTGAAAGCTTTAGGTCAGGCGTGCTGCAAGTATCGCACGCGCAAAACCGTTAAAAAAATGGCAAGTTTGAATAATTAAAAAAGGCATTAAATGACATGCTTCATAGGGGCGTGCAGAGAGGGCTCAGGACATTGTTGAATGCAAGCCTGCCCGTTCCTTATTAAGCCGAAACAGGACTTATGTAGGCTACGGCAACACAGAGGGTTGATACAAGATAGTTGTAATCGGAATTCTAACGCCTCGCGCACGGCTTTGGGAGAACGTGCAAAAGATTAGCCTATGCATTTTCCGTAGTCAAATACACACACTGGGGAAATCCACTACGGCAAGCTATTATTGCGTTGGTTATCGCTGACAATATATGCGAAACACACACTAAAATCCACCGGGTTACAAACAAACCACTAAATATCAAAGCAAGCAAAGCAACGGTTAATTCCCTTCGCACGAAATGCAACAAAGGTCTGCACCATAGGCTACTTCAGATTTGTGCTGACAACTGCAATCAAAAGCCGAACCGTGCAAGGACGTACACGCAGCTCAAAACATGTTCAGAAAAATACAGAAATATTTTAATTTAATTATTTAAATGTAGACTACCTTTTTAGGTGTGAGACGTGAGACGCTGTGATGCCTCGGTCTCGGTTCAGGCGAAGGTTGCTCGGTCTTCGGTGCAGGTGTTGCCTACAGTATGTGATGTGCCGTTGATGCAGCCTTATGAGTTCCACGTTTAAAAAAATAAAAATAAAATGAACATTCAAATGAAGGGTACAAAAATAATAATAAAATAAAAACAAGCCGCACGTTTAAAAGGCGCATACACTTGGAACCATTTATGTTATTTTGCGAGCCGAGAGGACGCGGAGGCTGTCCGGAGCCATCGAAGCGACGGGGCTGCTCTCGCGAAGGGCGCACACGGTGTCGTGCACGGCGCTTCCTCGTGGAATACCAGGGTTATTTAACAAAAGGGCTGATGGGCAATTCTCACTGTCCTTCCACTGAGATCGACGGACATGGAGAGGAAGCGAGAGGATTCGGGTTGGATAAATTAAATCGGGAGGGGGTGGTGGTGGTGGGAGGGGGTATCTCCGATTTAAACAGTCAATGGCATAATGCGTTCCGTCCCTCATTTAAAAAGACAGTTTTTTTTTTCTCGGTTCATAGTTGCCAAGGTGCCGCGATAATCTATTGTGTTTGACCGCAATTCTCTGACGCAGTGATTTTGGGGACAAATCTGCTTTTAAGTGGAAAAGTTGCAAATAGTCCCGTGGCCCACGAATCACGAATGAGCTGAAACAAGGAGGCTATGCTGTGAGCTCAGAAAGTCCTCTTGTAATTGCCGAATTAAACATTTAACTTCGTCTCGGCTAATTAAACTTTTCAACGCTTGGTACAGTAGGCTGTACGTACACAGAATGACATATGAGACATATATAAATAAATAAATAACTTAGAAAAGCATAATGATAAACAGACACAGCCATATATATAGTTAGCTATATATCTCTTATCAAAATTCTTTTGACCTCAACATTTCCAACAGGAGGTCAGTCTTAAAAAAGAGCTGACAGATTCGGGCCAGAGCAGTCACGCCGAATCCGTATGAAACCTCCCTCGCTATCAGGACATCGGAGGATCATTTTGAACAACCGTACTTTGACTTTGACTCAGACAAAATTCTCAGCTGTTGAGACGGAGGAGACGCTCGTGGGCGCGGGAGTCCTCGCTCCCTGCACCCGCAGCGCTTGATCTTGTTGATCCTTCAGATTTTATTAGCTCTGGCGTAGACGCTGACACGCTCCCCACGGGCTGCGACACACAACCTCACCTGACTGTGCTGGCAGCTGGCAGCTGGCCACAGCCTTGTTCGCCTGGCTTCAACACCCCAGGAAAAGGTCAATGGTAAATGCCTGGCATTTATATAGCGCAGTGTAGAATTGATGTTTCTCATAAACCCATTCGTACACACACTCACACACTCACACACCAACAGTGATTGCCTTTTGGGGGTCAGGTGTCTTGCTCAGGGACACTCCAACACACCCAGGGTGGGATCAAACCGGCAACCCTCCAACTGCCAGGTGACTGCTCTTACTGTCTGAGCCAATGTCGCTTCATGGTGACCAAACAAAAACGGCTTGTTAATGTTGTCGAGTCCAGTTTCTGATGTGATATAGCAGCCTGTAGCCTGGTGGCTAAGGTGCCCGTAGCATGGTGGCTAAGGTGCCCGTAGCATGGTGGCTAAGGTGCCCGTAGCATGGTGGCTAAGGTGCATTACTGAGACCAAGGTTGGTGGTTCAAGCCCCGTTGTGGACATAAGATTTTGTGGGTTGGGTTTTCATAGTATGTGGGTCCACAAAGATCAGTTTCTGGGGCACGGAGTGGTGGAGGCTGGTACTTTCCGGCTAATGGGACACACTCCTTGTCTGAGGATCTTGGCTTGTTCCCTAAAGATTGCAGGATTGAGGGCTGACACGGCCATAAGGTACAGTACTTTATTTCAATTGTATCTGTGGCTACATTATAAATTGATACAAAACAACAAACATTTTTTAAATAGAATCTGGCCCGGAGGAAGGAGAGTTTTCAGAAGGCTGAGGCTCAGTGAACTCTGTAAGTCACTGGCCTCCGGGATGTGCCGGGCGTTTAGTGTTATTCCATGTCTCCCACACGAGTCCCCTGTGTTTGGTTTGGCGCTCGCAGACAGAAACCCAACAAAGACTTCTCCCTGATTAAGTGTGAGTTGTTTGTTAAAGCAAGGATAAGGAGGAATGTCAGGGAGGTCTAAAGGACACTGACGGAGAAGAGAGCTTACGGTGCGGCCGGCTACAGTTACCTCTGGAGGAGGTTGGGGCAGGTGGTGGGTTGCAGTACCACAATGCTGTATGTGCCACTGCACTGATAACAAGCCACCCAGCAGCCCCCTGAAGAGCAGTGGTACTGGCAGGTAGTTCATTTGTGAGTTGTTTGTTGGTTAGTCAGTTAGTTAGCTGGTTGGTTGGTTAGTTAATTTGTGAGTTAGTCGTTAGACAGTTCTGCAGCAATGTCAGACAAACAGCAACAAGCACATTTAAATAAATTGCAGTGTCGATATAATAGCACATTGTAAAATTAAAACATCTTGGGTACCAGGGGAACACAGAATATTTGGAGGTGTAGCACCTGGAATGACCTGCATCTTTTCTCTGTGCACGGACAGGTGGATGCACAGTACTCACAAGAGTGAAAATCTGCAACAGAAAAGGATTAAGAAACGTAAGTTCAGCCGTTTACTATGACTCAGTGCTTCCGCATCTGCATAATTCTTCGAAGGCTGCAGGGCTAACAGCCCAGATTCTTTACATAAAATACCACACGCATTAGAAATTAAACCTCAGAGACCTTTTGAGAAAAGTTACAGGCTTAACACACAAAAAAAAGTTCATCTTTTTCTCCTACGTGTTGCCGAGGGATCACTTTGGCTGGAATATGAGCGGCCAAACGCTCATCTGCACTGAAACACGGGGAAGAACACAGCACCTGTGTGCGTTTATGGCTGCCGGGGGTTGTGGGTTCAGATCTCAAGTCGTGCCCTGAGACGCACCCTCAGAACAAACGGCTCCAAAGGGAACCATGTGGTAAATGGTAAATGGTCGGCATTTATATAGCGCCTTTATCCAAAGCACTGTGCGATCGATGCTTCTCATTCACCCCATTCATACACACACTCACACACTGACAGCGATTGGCTGCCATGCAAGGCCCCGACCAGCTCGTCAGGAGCATTTGGGGGTTAGGTGTCTTGCTCAGGGACACTTCGACACAGCTTGGGCGGGGGATGGACCGGCAACCCTCCGACTGCCAGACGACTGCTCTTACAGCCTGAGCCATGTTGCCCCTGTGATCCCACAGAAGAGCTCCATCTTGGATTCAGGAGTTTTTTTTCTGGGAGCTTTCACGTGGATGATAGAGTGTTGCATCCCTCCGGCGTCTAGGGGTGGGAGAGAGCGCGTGACATATATACATGACCAGGGTGCCGAGTGTATCTGGTGTAAATAATGCAGACCAAACCAGAATAAAAATTCAAAAATGTGTATTTTATACAAAAAAGGGCCATTTACAATTGTTACAGGTATTTACCCAACAAGGAACACATTTAGGTCACAGGGCCAAGGGATATGGATGTTGCCAAATAACAAAACAAAATAAATGAAACAAAACCAAGCTCGAACCAACGATCGGCTGACTGACTAAGCAAACAAACAGAAGCCTATCTGACTACTCTAACAAAACACAAATTACACAGTTGGCAACCACCCCTTTCCTAATGTGTCTATACATTAATTCCACCCACGTGTAGCAACGGTGAGAGAGACTAAGAGAGTGAGCAGCAGCAAACACACAGCTTTTACCAAGCAGAGGAGGGGTGTGATTGGTGGAGGCGGGACCAGGATAACGATGATTGACAGGAGGGACAGCGAATGGAATGGTGAATGGCCACCTGCAGAGGAAAAAAAGGGGGGGAACAACAGAGGGAACACAACACAGCAACATGGAACATCACAGAGGGTTCCATAGAAGAACTAAAAAGGGTTCCTCTACGGAACCGGCCAGCCTTGATACACCGCCCTTCATCCCCTCCCAACACCACGATGTTCAGAGGGTTCTCTGAGCGGTAAGTTGAAATGTAAGCTGTCCTAAGATGAATGCATCCTGTCAGCAAAATATGAAACAATATATTTTCTTAAAGTGGGAAACGAGTCGCAATATAAAAGAGCGCTGGAACAAACACCTGCTGGAACCCGGGAGATTAAAACATTAGAGTAAAACTCGAGAACTTCCTCTCAATAAGATGAGGACAAATATGGCCTGGGATACAGCCACGGCCTCCAGACATCGATAGTCTTTCATTTCTTTAAAAATACTTTGAAATAAAATACTTTTATCTATTTAACCAGGCAGGTCAACATGAGAACTCCATCCTCTTTCGTGGTGGTAGTGGATGGGCAAAGCAAGGATTGTTCCAGCCAATCCATGGACTAGGTAGCCAGATCTAGAACGCATGTTTTTGTAGGACACTTGGGTTAATGGCCTGACTCATTGGAAAAGTGCTTTCAAACCTTTAACAACCGCAGGGTTAATATCTTATCTCATTAGGGTACAGGGTGGTGTGGTTGCTTATCTTCAGCAGTTAGCCATGAGAAGGGTACAGGGTGGTGAGGCTGCTTAGCTTCAGCAGTTAGCCATGAGAAGGGTACAGGGTGGTGTGGCTGCTTAGCTTCAGCAGTTAGCCATGAGAAGGGTACAGGGTGGTGTGGCTGCTTAGCTTCAGCAGTTAGCCATGAGAAGGGTACAGGGTGGTGTGGCTGCTTAGCTTCAGCGGTTAGCCATGAGAAGGGTACAGGGTGGTGTGGCTGCTTAGCTTCAGCAGTTAGCCATGAGAAGGGTGCAGGGTGGTATAGATGCGAGGGTGGGGGCCTGCCAGGTTTTGGACAGGAAAACAGAAATGAAAAGCTCCTCAGTAAAACCCGAATCTGCTAAGAGGCTTAACACACCACAGTCACAGATTTATTTTCTTCTTTCTGTCTGTGGTGCTGACAGTGAGTGGAGGCAATACACACACACACACTACACACACTACACACACACACACACACACACTACACACACGCATACACACTACACACACACACACTACACACATATATACACACACACACACTACACACATATACACACACTACACACATATACACACACACACTACACACACACACACATACGCATACACACTACACAAACACACACTACACATACACACACACACTACACACATATACACACACTACACACACACTACACACATATACACACACACACTACACACACACACATACGCATACACACTACACAAACACACACTACACATACACACACACACTACACACATATACACACACACACTACACACACACACACATACGCATACACACTACACAAACACACACTACACATACACACACACACTACACACATATACACACATACACACACACACTACACACACGCATACACACTACACACACACACATATACACACTACACACACACAGGTGCATGCACACACACACATGCACACACACACACACACACACATACACATTATCCGCACACATACCCCCAGACTACACACACACACACACACTACACACACACTACACACACACAGGTGCATGCACACACACACATGCACACACACACACACCTCTCAGTAACACTTGTGGGGTGCTAATGGTTGTGAGACGGATGGTCGTGCAAGCGCAGGTCCTCTGGAAGACCTGGTCTTACTGCGGGAGGCTGGAATACTGTAGAGGGGGGGTTGCAATACGCAATACCCCACCCCCCTCACTCTGTCAGTGGTATAGATCACTGATCACTCTCAGAGAAAAAGGCTTCTTTGGCCTGTCTCCCTTGAGGAACCCATCTTATTTCCTCATGGACTCTGTCATAGGTGTGAAGTGTGAAAGCTCCCAGCCAAAGAACCAGGGTTCAAAACACACATGCACACACACACACACACACTCTCTCTCCCATACACACACACACACACACACACACTCTCTTTCCCATACACACACACACACGCTCTCTCTCCCATACACACACACACACACACACACACACACACTCTCTTTCCCATACACACACACACACACTCTCTCTCCCATACACACACACACGCACACACACACTCTCTTTCCCATACACACACACACACACACACTCTCCCACACACGCACACACACATGCACACACACTCTCTCCCACACACGCACACACACATGCACAACACACTCTCTCTCCCATACACACACACACACACACACACACACACTCTCTCCCATACACACACACACACACACACACACACACACACTCTCTCCCATACACACACACACACACATGCACAAACACACTCACAAATACAGGGCCAGGCAAAGGTGGTGTGGCAGTGAAATCGGTGAACACTCACACACATGCACACACACACACACACACATATGCACACACACATGCACACACACATGCACACACACGTGTGCGAACACACATGTACACCCTGTAAGGGTAATTTTCTTAATTGATTCTTAATTGACAATGTGTGTTAACATAAAGACAATCACATGATTACAAATAACCTTTTAGTGATAATCCTTATTACTATTCGACCACTTAATTAAGTGATTACTATGAGTCTTTCTCTGTCTCTCTCCAGCAGACAAGACAGCCTTTGACCTTAATGTCTCTGCTTCTCAGCTAGCACATTCTGGTCTTACAGCAAGGTCAACAAGGGGTATTCAGAAGACAAAATACTGATGAATGTTTGTCAGCTTCATGTCTTTTTGTTTTGGTAAAGCCCCCCCTTTTGGAAAAGTGTGTATAAGAGTCTTACTGTGTCTGATGCAAATCAGAAAGCCGGTAAGCTTTCTCACTTTCTGTCATTTCTTTGCAAATAAATACGAACTGAAGAATAGCTATTGTTGTTTTTTACTGGATCTGTTTCATCAGACGATGCTCACCTGTGAAATGTTAAAAAGGGCATTTTCCCCTAACAACCCACAGACATATAGGTGTGAATGCACCTCCATACATGTGCACACATTTACTCATCTGTATACGTGCCAAGCTTGAAAGAGTTTTAGAGACTATTTGTTTCTCCGGATTTTTGTTTGTTCATTAATTCATTAATTCATTATCTTAACCCGCTTATCCTGAACAGGGTTGCAGGGGGGCTGGAGCCTATCTCAGCATACATTGGGTGAAAGGCAGGAATATACCCTGGATAGGTCGCCAGTTCATCGCAGGGCACACACACCATTCACTCACACACTCATACCCATGGGCAATTTAGACTCTCCAATCAGCCTAACCTGCATGTCTTTGGACTATGTGAGGAAACCGGAGTACCCGGAGAAAACCCACGCAGACACGGGGAGAACATGCAAACTCCTCATAGAGGAGGCCCTGGCCGACCGGGATTCAAACCCAGGACCTCCTTGCTGTGAGGCAGCAGTGCTACCCACTGCACCATCCGTGACACCACAATTTTTTGTTTGTCTGAAACAAAAATACGCTTCCATAATTTCTGTCACTTGTTGTGTTTGTCTGGGGAAAAATGATGAACTGAGTACAAATAATTTATTTCCGTATTATCGGCCTTCTTACTCTCGCAGACCCTGTCAATACAGGGGAAAAACTGAGTCAGCAATCACAAAAGAGTGCAGTTTAATATATTCAGTATTTCATGGCATTTCCTGTTTCGTCGGGTTGGCGCAGACAATAAATATCCCAATACACCAATCGATGCAGGGAAATAATCCGTTTAAAGTTCGCTAGTAAATGCGGTGTGCGTCTTGTGTGTACGGAGGCGCACGTGCGTCTCGGATCACTGTCACCAAGGAAACGCGTCTGTTCTCTCTCCCGGCAGCTACGTCATCGCCCTTAACCGCAGCGCACAGCGGCGGCTATTAACGCTGCAAACGCCCACTCGCTGACTTTTACAAATGTCAAGGGCTCTGTCACTTCTGAAACTGACACAAGATGGCTGTCACTCCGCTGTAAGGAACCACTCCTCGGGTAATATTACAATTGTACTGCAAACACAAGTAGGTACTGATCAATATTCTTGATAATACCGACTATAGGCTATGTCTTTATTTCCAGTTGTTTGCCTATTTAAATCGCTCTGTACATTTTGTTAGTTCGTTATTTTATTCTTTGTAAATCAGGTCTCCCTTGAAAATGGGATCTCTATCTCAATGGGATTTGCCAGAATAAATAAAGGTTAATAAAATGAATAAACACTGTGCATATTTTTTTTACGTAATCATTTTTTAGTGTACCCCGTAGGCAACACAACAACCACGCACACTCCCTCCGTAAAATGTTCCATGAAAAGTTTTACCAACTGCTGACTTTTTTTTGTTATAAAAATGTAAATGATAAGCAAAGCGCGTCGTGTTGCCCGTCGGATGCAGCTGGTCTTTGAAACGGTCCGTACGACGTTAACGCAGTAATTAAAAAACCCTAATCACGCTCAGGCGCGCCTTATCTGCCTTGGCCCAGCCAATGGGCCTTTTGTCACTCGCGGTGGAGTAAGAAAGATAATTTTCCGTCCTAATTTCAGAATTTGCAGCACTATTGCATAATGTTCTTAATATTCCAGCCACGACGGAGGCAGGAAGCGGATGTCTTAGGCCTCAGCACTCATTCCCCGCCAGCGGCTCTCACTGCCTCAGAATGGTGCCGATCAAGCGTCTTTTCATCCAAGAGCTGGACAACATGGACAACATAATGATTTCAGAACTGTAGGGCCCCATGGTGATTTCAGAACTGTAGGTCCCCATGGTGATTTCAGAACTGTAGGCCCCCATGGTGATTTCAGAACTGTAGGTCCCCCTGGTGATTTCAGAACTGTAGGCCCCCATGGTGATTTCAGAACTGTAGGCCCCCATGGTGATTTCAGAACTGTAGGCCCCCATGGTGATTTCAGAACTGTAGGCCCCCATGGTGATTTCAGAACTGTAGGTCCCCATGGTGATTTCAGAACTGTAGGCCCCGTGGTGATTTCAGAACTGTAGGTCCCCATGGTGATGGGTGTTGAAGGGTGTGCACAAAGAGTGTGTGTTGGAATAGACTGTGTGTGTGCATGATTCCGTGTGCGCTGAAACAGAACAACACAGACCTGTCTGAGAGTGAGGGGCTGGCTGTCGTTATGGAGGCTGTGGCCTCGTGGCTGAGCTGTATGACTGGGACCCAGCAGAAGGTTGGTGGATCGACGGTGTAGCCACAATAAGGTCCGTGCTGTTTGGCCCTCAACCCTGCATTGCTCCAGGGTGGGATTGCCCCCTGCTTAGTCTAATCAACTGTAAGTGGCTTTGGATAAAAGCGACAGATAACTGTAATGTGCTGTGAAAGCAAGACCTGCCGCCATGCTCCAAAGATCTCTCGGGGCGTGGATGTGAAATGGAGCCGGCCTGTAGTTTTAAGGCGTGTTTTTTTATTTTCGGGAGTAAAATGGTACATCACACCCAGGATGTCTGAGGGACATTCCCCAGATTAGGTCGGTTTCCACCAGGTTTGGACGGTGAAAATTTTTATTTTTATTATTCTCTTTTTTTATTTAAAAATCATTTCTCCTCCTCATCCAGGTAGAGTCGTATACGCAGCGTATGTCCAGGATATAAACAAAGCGGGGAGGAAGTTGGGGATGATGAAAAACGGTGGGGTTTATTTTTTCGTTCAGACGGAGCGTTAGACAGCGTTAGCTATTCCGTCGCATTGTACTCCATTTATTTCAGAAAAAAGACTATACGTGAAAAACAAATACGTGTGTTATTGTGTTATTGTGTGTCTTTTCATGAAGAGCCAATCGATTGGGCATCCAGATCAGATTGCCTCGCAGGCTTGCAGACTGTTGCCGGGTAACAGCGAGTTGGCTAACAGCTAGCTAGCCTGCTGTGAGTGGTGTGTACAGTATCCAGTGTATAATGGGGTGACCCCCCTCCCCCTCCAATCTTCACACCAAGGTTGCATCCTGGTTTGTGCCTCTGTGCAAAGCCTCCATTTTCTGACGGCACTCCTGTGCCTGGCTTGCTTTGCGCCGTGATCCGTGCAGTTTCTTTTGTTTCCAGTGAACACTTTAATTGATTCACATTCACATGCACACATATACAGTACCTCCCCCACACGCTCCCTTACTCTCCCCCTCCTCCTTTCATCTTCTCCTCCATCTCCTCTCTCCCTCGCTCTCTCTCTGTCTGTCTTTCTCTCACAAACACACAATGCACAGGCACGCTCTTCCTCTGATAGACCTGGCCCGGTCCGTACTGTGGCCCGTGTACTAGCCTTATGTTCAGGGCCTCACATCTATATCTTTGTCTGGGAGACTCCACACTCCACCCCGACTACAGAGGGCTCGGTAAAGAGCTTAAAATGGTTCCTCCGTGGAGAGGATGCGGTGACCAACTCAGGAAACCCCAAGACAAGAGACGGCCACAGCGCGTCCAATCAGCAACTATTTATTTCATAAGTCCGTCTTTATTGACAATGCTTCCAATTATTACCCTCCATGCTGGCAACACCCTCCCGTCTCTCAGCACAGCGTCCAGATTACTCCTCAGGGTGCCCGGCCCGCCCCTCCCCCTGCACGACCCCTCCCCCCCATGTCTCTCCAGGACCAGGGCTGGGGACCCCAGCAGACCCTGTGTCTCCCCAGGACCAGGGCAGGGGACCCCAGCAGACCCTGTGTCTCTCCAGGACCAGGGCAGGGGACCCCAGCAGACCGTGTGTCTCTCCAGGACCAGGGCTGGGACCCCAGCAGCAGGGTAGGCTTTTATTTCTCAAGAAAGCATAAGGTGATGGACAGAATATTGGTGCTACACTACACTACACTACACTACACTACACTGCACTACATGAATATGTTCTGAGCCCTGTGTGCTGGCAATTGCATTCCCATTGCTGTTTTTACCTTTAAACTCGTTTTAAGGTAAAAATGATCCAGTAAATTATTTCCAACAGATTTGGTCATGCTATGATACAGGGAGTTTGAATATATGCAGGAGGAACTGGAATCAGTCAGATTGATGTTGATATCACACACACACACCCACAAACACACACACACTCACACACACACACACACACACACTCGCACACACGCATGCACACACACACACACACACAAACCCATAATATACCCCCCCTCCAATATACCCCCCCACCCCCCGCCAATATACCCCCCTCACCCCCTCCAATATACCCCTCTCTCATATATCTGCCCCCTCCCCATGTCTGTCTGTCTGTCCTGTGAAACTGCACAGGTGCAGCTCAGTGTGTATAATGATCATTAATTCCCATAATTAGCGGCGCTATTTGGCCATAATTGCTGTAAACACAATTTGCAGGGTTAAGCTAAGCACACCGCGGTACATTATCCAGAAAAAAGTGGTGACAAACATGAGTGTGACGTGTGCTTAAACCCCCACCTCACCCCAACCGTCCTGCGGGGCTATGACCCCCCCCCCCCCCCCCCCCCGCAGACAGTCTCAGGCAAATAAATTACAAGCGACAGCTCAACACGAGGAAAGGCTGCCAGCACGTTGTCCAAATATTTCACTTTGGAAGCGGTTTAATTAAGAATCTCTCTCATGCTGAAATAAGACAGTCGGTTTAATGGAACGAACGTCGAATTAAAAATAAGAGATGACGGAATTTGACTTCGCTGCCTAGACCTTAATGAGCGCGAGTACTCTCTACATTCTGAAAAAACTCAGTCAACCGACAATTCATCTCCGGCTTTTAGATTTTTTTTTTTTTGTTTTGCCCCTTGTCAAGACAATGATTATATTCTGTTGAACATGAAAAGACACAGTCCGTCCAATGCCGTCCTTACCTGAGCCCGACTGAAGAGCCAAGGAGAGTGGTCTGTTGCAGATAGCTGTCGTTTGACTGGATCATTACTGCGCTGCCATTACTACGGCAACGCTAACGCACACACAGGCGCACACACACCCACAGATATGTGCATGGATGCACACGCAGTGACACACACACACACACACACACATCACGACACAGACTAGAGACACCTAAGAGGTATACAGACACACATATTCAGGTCAGAAGTCAGATCTTTATCCAGGAGAACTGCTAACAAGGGTCGAGAGAGGGAGTTTGTTTGCTCTAATGAGTATGCGCAGACAGAGGTAATCCACACAAGTACACACCACTCCTGCTATTACACATCCGCCTCTGCTCCGAGTGATCTCTGCAGTGCACGGACCGCAGCAAAACGTTAAGATGGAGTAATTGATCACACCGACGTCTTGCGCAGAAGTTTTGGCAGCCGTCGAAAGCGGTTTACTGTTCGCGCGTTCGCGGCACGCAGCAAGGCGCCCGCCTGTGCTCTTCGCGCGTCGCGTGTGAATTCTCCGCCAGCGTTTAAAACTGCGGATTTATTTATGCGCCCTTCAGCCAGCGCGGTAACAACACGGCGGCGACAAAGCGCTCATTTATCAGCCGCCCCGACCTCATGCATGTTTATGAACCGCCCACGCTCACTTTATCGGATGGCCTTCAAAGACCTTTGATTAAAAAAACTAAAACGCTTGCTCGCTCGCTAAGTCCAATACAAGATTGCCATCTACAGTAGCTTGCTGGCGTTGCCCAAATGCCTGTATGTACCATGCCTTTTACAAACGGCGTTTACAGTATTTTTTTTTTAATCAAGGTTGTGCTCAATTTTCAAAACCTTAGACACAAGACTCAAAACGGTCAGCACTTGTAAGACAGCCTGCCCAATGTGCATTCATATCTTTTGAGAAATCTTGCACTTCCAAAATAATTCATTTAATATTCATTCAATAACTCATTTATCATGAAATACTATAGGAACATTTGTTAAGGTCGTA